>NW_027143150.1:0-79285 GCF_026170545.1 Melanerpes formicivorus
AGATACAGGCTGCTCCAACCTGCTGTAAAATGCTTGATTTCGAGAGTGAGCGAAACTAATGAAAACATTGTTGGGGTAAAACCTAAAGGGAAAGACCTAGCACCAAATCCAATTGGCCATCTGATCTAACTTCTGGAGGCAGTCAAAATGATCCTTAGAATTCTTCCCTACCTTATTCCTGTGCTGAGATACAGGCTGCTCCAACCTGCTGTAAAATGCTTGATTTCGAGAGTGAGCGAAACTAATGAAAACATTGTTGGGGTAAAACCTAAAGGGAAAGACCTAGCACCAAATCCAATTGGCCATCTGATCTAACTTCTGGAGGCAGTCAAAATGATCCTTAGAATTCTTCCCTACCTTATTCCTGTGCTGAGATACAGGCTGCTCCAACCTGCTGTAAAATGCTTGATTTCGAGAGTGAGCGAAACTAATGAAAACATTGTTGGGGTAAAACCTAAAGGGAAAGACCTAGCACCAAATCCAATTGGCCATCTGATCTAACTTCTGGAGGCAGTCAAAATGATCCTTAGAATTCTTCCCCTACCTTATTCCTGTGCTGAGATACAGGCTGCTCCAACCTGCTGTAAAATGCTTGATTTCGAGAGTGAGCGAAACTAATGAAAACATTGTTGGGGTAAAACCTAAAGGGAAAGACCTAGCACCAAATCCAATTTGCCATCTGATCTAACTTCTGGAGGCAGTCAAAATGATCCTTAGAATTCTTCCCTACCTTATTCCTGTGCTGAGATACAGGCTGCTCCAACCTGCTGTAAAATGCTTGATTTCGAGAGTGAGCGAAACTAATGAAAACATTGTTGGGGTAAAACCTAAAGGGAAAGACCTAGCACCAAATCCAATTGGCCACCTGATCTAACTTCTGGAGGCAGTCAAAATGATCCCTTAGGAATTCTTCCCTACCTTATTCCTGTGCTGAGAAACAGGCTGCTCCAACCTGCTGTAAAATGCTTGATTTCGAGAGTGAGCGAAACTAATGAAAACATTGTTGGGTAAAAACCTAAAGGGAAAGACCTAGCACCAAATCCAATTGGCCATCTGATCTAACTTCTGGAGGCAGTCAAAATGATCCTTAGAATTCTTCCCTACCTTATTCCTGTGCTGAGATAGAGGCTGCTCCAACCTGCTGTAAAATGCTTGATTTCGAGAGTGAGCGAAACTAATGAAAACATTGTTGGGGTAAAACCTAAAGGGAAAGACCTAGCACCAAATCCAATTGGCCATCTGATCTAACTTCTGGAGGCAGTCAAAATGATCCTTAGAATTCTTCCCTACCTTATTCCTGTGCTGAGATACAGGCTGCTCCAACCTGCTGTAAAATGCTTGATTTCGAGAGTGAGCGAAACTAATGAAAACATTGTTGGGGTAAAACCTAAAGGGAAAGACCTAGCACCAAATCCAATTGGCCATCTGATCTAACTTCTGGAGGCAGTCAAAATGATCCTTAGAATTCTTCCCTACCTTATTCCTGGGCTGAGATACAGGCTGCTCCAACCTGCTGTAAAATGCTTGATTTCGAGAGTGAGCGAAACTAATGAAAACATTGTTGGGGTAAAACCTAAAGGGAAAGACCTAGCACCAAATCCAATTGGCCATCTGATCTAACTTCTGGAGGCAGTCAAAATGATCCTTAGAATTCTTCCCTACCTTATTCCTGTGCTGAGATACAGGCTGCTCCAACCTGCTGTAAAATGCTTGATTTCGAGAGTGAGCGAAACTAATGAAAACATTGTTGGGGTAAAACCTAAAGGGAAAGACCTAGCACCAAATCCAATTGGCCATCTGATCTAACTTCTGGAGGCAGTCAAAATGATCCTTAGAATTCTTCCCTACCTTATTCCTGTGCTGAGATACAGGCTGCTCCAACCTGCTGTAAAATGCTTGATTTCGAGAGTGAGCGAAACTAATGAAAACATTGTTGGGGTAAAACCTAAAGGGAAAGACCTAGCACCAAATCCAATTGGCCATCTGATCTAACTTCTGGAGGCAGTCAAAATGATCCTTAGAATTCTTCCCTACCTTATTCCTGTGCTGAGATACAGGCTGCTCCAACCTGCTGTAAAATGCTTGATTTCGAGAGTGAGCGAAACTAATGAAAACATTGTTGGGGTAAAACCTAAAGGGAAAGACCTAGCACCAAATCCAATTGGCCATCTGATCTAACTTCTGGAGGCAGTCAAAATGATCCTTAGAATTCTTCCCTACCTTATTCCTGTGCTGAGATACAGGCTGCTCCAACCTGCTGTAAAATGCTTGATTTCGAGAGTGAGCGAAACTAATGAAAACATTGTTGGGGTAAAACCTAAAGGGAAAGACCTAGCACCAAATCCAATTGGCCATCTGATCTAACTTCTGGAGGCAGTCAAAATGATCCTTAGAATTCTTCCCTACCTTATTCCTGTGCTGAGATACAGGCTGCTCCAACCTGCTGTAAAATGCTTGATTTCGAGAGTGAGCGAAACTAATGAAAACATTGTTGGGGTAAAACCTAAAGGGAAAGACCTAGCACCAAATCCAATTGGCCATCTGATCTAACTTCTGGAGGCAGTCAAAATGATCCTTAGAATTCTTCCCTACCTTATTCCTGTGCTGAGATACAGGCTGCTCCAACCTGCTGTAAAATGCTTGATTTCGAGAGTGAGCGAAACTAATGAAAACATTGTTGGGGTAAAACCTAAAGGGAAAGACCTAGCACCAAATCCAATTGGCCATCTGATCTAACTTCTGGAGGCAGTCAAAATGATCCTTAGAATTCTTCCCTACCTTATTCCTGTGCTGAGATACAGGCTGCTCCAACCTGCTGTAAAATGCTTGATTTCGAGAGTGAGCGAAACTAATGAAAACATTGTTGGGGTAAAACCTAAAGGGAAAGACCTAGCACCAAATCCAATTTGCCACCTGATCTAACTTCTGGAGGCAGTCAAAATGATCCTTAGAATTCTTCCCTACCTTATTCCTGTGCTGAGATACAGGCTGCTCCAACCTGCTGTAAAATGCTTGATTTCGAGAGTGAGCGAAACTAATGAAAACATTGTTGGGGTAAAACCCTAAAGGGAAAGACCTAGCACCAAATCCAATTTGCCATCTGATCTAACTTCTGGAGGCAGTCAAAATGATCCTTAGAATTCTTCCCTACCTTATTCCTGTGCTGAGATACAGGCTGCTCCAACCTGCTGTAAAATGCTTGATTTCGAGAGTGAGCGAAACTAATGAAAACATTGTATAGGGGTAAAACCTAAAGGGAAAGACCTAGCACCAAATCCAATTGGCCATCTGATCTAACTTCTGGAGGCAGTCAAAATGATCCTTAGAATTCTTCCCTACCTTATTCCTGTGCTGAGATACAGGCTGCTCCAACCTGCTGTAAAATGCTTGATTTCGAGAGTGAGCGAAACTAATGAAAACATTGTTGGGGTAAAACCTAAAGGGAAAGACCTAGCACCAAATCCAATTGGCCATCTGATCTAACTTCTGGAGGCAGTCAAAATGATCCTTAGAATTCTTCCCTACCTTATTCCTGTGCTGAGATACAGGCTGCTCCAACCTGCTGTAAAATGCTTGATTTCGAGAGTGAGCGAAACTAATGAAAACATTGTTGGGGTAAAACCTAAAGGGAAAGACCTAGCACCAAATCCAATTGGCCATCTGATCTAACTTCTGGAGGCAGTCAAAATGATCCTTAGAATTCTTCCCTACCTTATTCCTGTGCTGAGATACAGGCTGCTCCAACCTGCTGTAAAATGCTTGATTTCGAGAGTGAGCGAAACTAATGAAAACATTGTTGGGGTAAAACCTAAAGGGAAAGACCTAGCACCAAATCCAATTTGCCACCTGATCTAACTTCTGGAGGCAGTCAAAATGATCCTTAGAATTCTTCCCTACCTTATTCCTGTGCTGAGATACAGGCTGCTCCAACCTGCTGTAAAATGCTTGATTTCGAGAGTGAGCGAAACTAATGAAAACATTGTTGGGGTAAAACCTAAAGGGAAAGACCTAGCACCAAATCCAATTTGCCATCTGATCTAACTTCTGGAGGCAGTCAAAATGATCCTTAGAATTCTTCCCTACTTATTCCTGTGCTGAGATACAGGCTGCTCCAACCTGCTGTAAAATGCTTGATTTCGAGAGTGAGCGAAACTAATGAAAACATTGTTGGGGTAAAACCTAAAGGGAAAGACCTAGCACCAAATCCAATTGGCCATCTGATCTAACTTCTGGAGGCAGTCAAAATGATCCTTAGAATTCTTCCCTACCTTATTCCTGTGCTGAGATACAGGCTGCTCCAACCTGCTGTAAAATGCTTGATTTCGAGAGTGAGCGAAACTAATGAAAACATTGTTGGGGTAAAACCTAAAGGGAAAGACCTAGCACCAAATCCAATTGGCCATCTGATCTAACTTCTGGAGGCAGTCAAAATGATCCTTAGAATTCTTCCCTACCTTATTCCTGTGCTGAGATACAGGCTGCTCCAACCTGCTGTAAAATGCTTGATTTCGAGAGTGAGCGAAACTAATGAAAACATTGTTGGGGTAAAACCTAAAGGGAAAGACCTAGCACCAAATCCAATTTGCCATCTGATCTAACTTCTGGAGGCAGTCAAAATGATCCTTAGAATTCTTCCCTACCTTATTCCTGTGCTGAGATACAGGCTGCTCCAACCTGCTGTAAAATGCTTGATTTCGAGAGTGAGCGAAACTAATGAAAAACATTGTTGGGGTAAAACCTAAAGGGAAAGACCTAGCACCAAATCCAATTGGCCATCTGATCTAACTTCTGGAGGCAGTCAAAATGATCCTTAGAATTCTTCCCTACCTTATTCCTGTGCTGAGATACAGGCTGCTCCAACCTGCTGTAAAATGCTTGATTTCGAGAGTGAGCGAAACTAATGAAAACATTGTTGGGGTAAAACCTAAAGGGAAAGACCTAGCACCAAATCCAATTGGCCATCTGATCTAACTTCTGGAGGCAGTCAAAATGATCCTTAGAATTCTTCCCTACCTTATTCCTGTGCTGAGATACAGGCTGCTCCAACCTGCTGTAAAATGCTTGATTTCGAGAGTGAGCGAAACTAATGAAAACATTGTTGGGGTAAAACCTAAAGGGAAAGACCTAGCACCAAATCCAATTGGCCATCTGATCTAACTTCTGGAGGCAGTCAAAATGATCCTTTGAATTCTTCCCTACCTTATTCCTGTGCTGAGATACAGGCTGCTCCAACCTGCTGTAAAATGCTTGATTTCGAGAGTGAGCGAAACTAATGAAAACATTGTTGGGGTAAAACCTAAAGGGAAAGACCTAGCACCAAATCCAATTTGCCATCTGATCTAACTTCTGGAGGCAGTCAAAATGAGTATTTGAATTCTTTCCCTACCTTATTCCTGTGCTGAGATACAGGCTGCTCCAACCTGCTGTAAAATGCTTGATTTCGAGAGTGAGCGAAACTAATGAAAACATTGTTGGGGTAAAACCTAAAGGGAAAGACCTAGCACCAAATCCAATTGGCCATCTGATCTAACTTCTGGAGGCAGTCAAAATGATCCTTAGAATTCTTCCCTACCTTATTCCTGTGCTGAGATACAGGCTGCTCCAACCTGCTGTAAAATGCTTGATTTCGAGAGTGAGCGAAACTAATGAAAACATTGTTGGGGTAAAACCTAAAGGGAAAGACCTAGCACCAAATCCAATTGGCCATCTGATCTAACTTCTGGAGGCAGTCAAAATGATCCTTAGAATTCTTCCCTACCTTATTCCTGTGCTGAGATACAGGCTGCTCCAACCTGCTGTAAAATGCTTGATTTCGAGAGTGAGCGAAACTAATGAAAACATTGTTGGGGTAAAACCTAAAGGGAAAGACCTAGCACCAAATCCAATTGGCCATCTGATCTAACTTCTGGAGGCAGTCAAAATGATCCTTAGAATTCTTCCCTACCTTATTCCTGTGCTGAGATACAGGCTGCTCCAACCTGCTGTAAAATGCTTGATTTCGAGAGTGAGCGAAACTAATGAAAACATTGTTGGGGTAAAACCTAAAGGGAAAGACCTAGCACCAAATCCAATTGGCCATCTGATCTAACTTCTGGAGGCAGTCAAAATGATCCTTAGAATTCTTCCCTACCTTATTCCTGTGCTGAGATACAGGCTGCTCCAACCTGCTGTAAAATGCTTGATTTCGAGAGTGAGCGAAACTAATGAAAACATTGTTGGGGTAAAACCTAAAGGGAAAGACCTAGCACCAAATCCAATTGGCCATCTGATCTAACTTCTGGAGGCAGTCAAAATGATCCTTAGAATTCTTCCCTACCTTATTCCTGTGCTGAGATACAGGCTGCTCCAACCTGCTGTAAAATGCTTGATTTCGAGAGTGAGCGAAACTAATGAAAACATTGTTGGGGTAAAACCTAAAGGGAAAGACCTAGCACCAAATCCAATTTGCCATCTGATCTAACTTCTGGAGGCAGTCAAAATGATCCTTAGAATTCTTCCCTACCTTATTCCTGTGCTGAGATACAGGCTGCTCCAACCTGCTGTAAAATGCTTGATTTCGAGAGTGAGCGAAACTAATGAAAACATTGTTGGGGTAAAACCTAAAGGGAAAGACCTAGCACCAAATCCAATTTGCCACCTGATCTAACTTCTGGAGGCAGTCAAAATGATCCTTAGAATTCTTCCCTACCTTATTCCTGTGCTGAGATACAGGCTGCTCCAACCTGCTGTAAAATGCTTGATTTTGAGAGTGAGCGAAACTAATGAAAACATTGTTGGGGTAAAACCTAAAGGGAAAGACCTAGCACCAAATCCAATTTGGCCATCTGATCTAACTTCTGGAGGCAGTCAAAATGATCCTTAGAATTCTTCCCTACCTTATTCCTGTGCTGAGATACAGGCTGCTCCAACCTGCTGTAAAATGCTTGATTTCGAGAGTGAGCGAAACTAATGAAAACATTGTTGGGGTAAAACCTAAAGGGAAAGACCTAGCACCAAATCCAATTGGCCATCTGATCTAACTTCTGGAGGCAGTCAAAATGATCCTTAGAATTCTTCCCTACCTTATTCCTGTGCTGAGATACAGGCTGCTCCAACCTGCTGTAAAATGCTTGATTTCGAGAGTGAGCGAAACTAATGAAAACATTGTTGGGGTAAAACCTAAAGGGAAAGACCTAGCACCAAATCCAATTTGCCATCTGATCTAACTTCTGGAGGCAGTCAAAATGATCCTTAGAATTCTTCCCTACCTTATTCCTGTGCTGAGATACAGGCTGCTCCAACCTGCTGTAAAATGCTTGATTTTGAGAGTGAGCGAAACTAATGAAAACATTGTTGGGGTAAAACCTAAAGGGAAAGACCTAGCACCAAATCCAATTGGCCATCTGATCTAACTTCTGGAGGCAGTCAAAATGATCCTTAGAATTCTTCCCTACCTTATTCCTGTGCTGAGATACAGGCTGCTCCAACCTGCTGTAAAATGCTTGATTTCGAGAGTGAGCGAACTAATGAAAACATTGTTGGGGTAAACCTAAAGGGAAAGACCTAGCACCAAATCCAATTGGCCATCTGATCTAACTTCTGGAGGCAGTCAAAATGATCCTTAGAATTCTTCCCTACCTTATTCCTGTGCTGAGATAGAGGCTGCTCCAACCTGCTGTAAAATGCTTGATTTCGAGAGTGAGCGAAACTAATGAAAACATTGTTGGGGTAAAACCTAAAGGGAAAGACCTAGCACCAAATCCAATTGGCCATCTGATCTAACTTCTGGAGGCAGTCAAAATGATCCTTAGAATTCTTCCCTACCTTATTCCTGTGCTGAGATACAGGCTGCTCCAACCTGCTGTAAAATGCTTGATTTCGAGAGTGAGCGAAACTAATGAAAACATTGTTGGGGTAAAACCTAAAGGGAAAGACCTAGCACCAAATCCAATTGGCCATCTGATCTAACTTCTGGAGGCAGTCAAAATGATCCTTAGAATTCTTCCCTACCTTATTCCTGTGCTGAGATACAGGCTGCTCCAACCTGCTGTAAAATGCTTGATTTCGAGAGTGAGCGAAACTAATGAAAACATTGTTGGGGTAAAACCTAAAGGGAAAGACCTAGCACCAAATCCAATTGGCCACCTGATCTAACTTCTGGAGGCAGTCAAAATGATCCTTAGAATTCTTCCCTACCTTATTCCTGTGCTGAGATACAGGCTGCTCCAACCTGCTGTAAAATGCTTGATTTCGAGAGTGAGCGAAACTAATGAAAACATTGTTGGGGTAAAACCTAAAGGGAAAGACCTAGCACCAAATCCAATTTGCCATCTGATCTAACTTCTGGAGGCAGACAAAATGATCCTTAGAATTCTTCCCTACCTTATTCCTGTGCTGAGATAGAGGCTGCTCCAACCTGCTGTAAAATGCTTGATTTCGAGAGTGAGCGAAACTAATGAAAACATTGTTGGGGTAAAACCTAAAGGGAAAGACCTAGCACCAAATCCAATTGGCCATCTGATCTAACTTCTGGAGGCAGTCAAAATGATCCTTAGAATTCTTCCCTACCTTATTCCTGTGCTGAGATACAGGCTGCTCCAACCTGCTGTAAAATGCTTGATTTCGAGAGTGAGCGAAACTAATGAAAACATTGTTGGGGTAAAACCTAAAGGGAAAGACCTAGCACCAAATCCAATTGGCCATCTGATCTAACTTCTGGAGGCAGTCAAAATGATCCTTAGAATTCTTCCCTACCTTATTCCTGTGCTGAGATACAGGCTGCTCCAACCTGCTGTAAAATGCTTGATTTCGAGAGTGAGCGAAACTAATGAAAACATTGTTGGGGTAAAACCTAAAGGGAAAGACCTAGCACCAAATCCAATTGGCCATCTGATCTAACTTCTGGAGGCAGTCAAAATGATCCTTAGAATTCTTCCCTACCTTATTCCTGTGCTGAGATACAGGCTGCTCCAACCTGCTGTAAAATGCTTGATTTCGAGAGTGAGCGAAACTAATGAAAACATTGTTGGGGTAAAACCTAAAGGGAAAGACCTAGCACCAAATCCAATTGGCCATCTGATCTAACTTCTGGAGGCAGTCAAAATGATCCTTAGAATTCTTCCCTACCTTATTCCTGTGCTGAGATACAGGCTGCTCCAACCTGCTGTAAAATGCTTGATTTCGAGAGTGAGCGAAACTAATGAAAACATTGTTGGGGTAAAACCTAAAGGGAAAGACCTAGCACCAAATCCAATTGGCCATCTGATCTAACTTCTGGAGGCAGTCAAAATGATCCTTAGAATTCTTCCCTACCTTATTCCTGTGCTGAGATACAGGCTGCTCCAACCTGCTGTAAAATGCTTGATTTCGAGAGTGAGCGAAACTAATGAAAACATTGTTGGGGTAAAACCTAAAGGGAAAGACCTAGCACCAAATCCAATTTGCCACCTGATCTAACTTCTGGAGGCAGTCAAAATGATCCTTAGAATTCTTCCCTACCTTATTCCTGTGCTGAGATACAGGCTGCTCCAACCTGCTGTAAAATGCTTGATTTCGAGAGTGAGCGAAACTAATGAAAACATTGTTGGGGTAAAACCTAAAGGGAAAGACCTAGCACCAAATCCAATTTGCCATCTGATCTAACTTCTGGAGGCAGTCAAAATGATCCTTAGAATTCTTCCCTACCTTATTCCTGTGCTGAGATACAGGCTGCTCCAACCTGCTGTAAAATGCTTGATTTCGAGAGTGAGCGAAACTAATGAAAACATTGTTGGGGTAAAACCTAAAGGGAAAGACCTAGCACCAAATCCAATTGGCCATCTGATCTAACTTCTGGAGGCAGTCAAAATGATCCTTAGAATTCTTCCCTACCTTATTCCTGTGCTGAGATAGAGGCTGCTCCAACCTGCTGTAAAATGCTTGATTTCGAGAGTGAGCGAAACTAATGAAAACATTGTTGGGGTAAAACCTAAAGGGAAAGACCTAGCACCAAATCCAATTGGCCATCTGATCTAACTTCTGGAGGCAGTCAAAATGATCCTTAGAATTCTTCCCTACCTTATTCCTGTGCTGAGATACAGGCTGCTCCAACCTGCTGTAAAATGCTTGATTTCGAGAGTGAGCGAAACTAATGAAAACATTGTTGGGGTAAAACCTAAAGGGAAAGACCTAGCACCAAATCCAATTTGCCATCTGATCTAACTTCTGGAGGCAGTCAAAATGAGTATTTGAATTCTTCCCTACCTTATTCCTGTGCTGAGATACAGGCTGCTCCAACCTGCTGTAAAATGCTTGATTTCGAGAGTGAGCGAAACTAATGAAAAACATTGTTGGGGTAAAAACCTAAAGGGAAAGACCTAGCACCAAATCCAATTTGCCATCTGATCTAACTTCTGGAGGCAGTCAAAATGATCCTTAGAATTCTTCCCTACCTTATTCCTGTGCTGAGATACAGGCTGCTCCAACCTGCTGTAAAATGCTTGATTTCGAGAGTGAGCGAAACTAATGAAAACATTGTTGGGGTAAAACCTAAAGGGAAAGACCTAGCACCAAATCCAATTTGCCATCTGATCTAACTTCTGGAGGCAGACAAAATGATCCTTAGAATTCTTCCCTACCTTATTCCTGTGCTGAGATAGAGGCTGCTCCAACCTGCTGTAAAATGCTTGATTTCGAGAGTGAGCGAAACTAATGAAAACATTGTTGGGGTAAAACCTAAAGGGAAAGACCTAGCACCAAATCCAATTGGCCATCTGATCTAACTTCTGGAGGCAGTCAAAATGATCCTTAGAATTCTTCCCTACCTTATTCCTGTGCTGAGATACAGGCTGCTCCAACCTGCTGTAAAATGCTTGATTTCGAGAGTGAGCGAAACTAATGAAAACATTGTTGGGGTAAAACCTAAAGGGAAAGACCTAGCACCAAATCCAATTGCCATCTGATCTAACTTCTGGAGGCAGTCAAAATGATCCTTAGAATTCTTCCCTACCTTATTCCTGTGCTGAGATACAGGCTGCTCCAACCTGCTGTAAAATGCTTGATTTCGAGAGTGAGCGAAACTAATGAAAACATTGTTGGGGTAAAACCTAAAGGGAAAGACCTAGCACCAAATCCAATTGGCCATCTGATCTAACTTCTGGAGGCAGTCAAAATGATCCTTAGAATTCTTCCCTACCTTATTCCTGTGCTGAGATACAGGCTGCTCCAACCTGCTGTAAAATGCTTGATTTCGAGAGTGAGCGAACTAATGAAAACATTGTTGGGGTAAAACCTAAAGGGAAAGACCTAGCACCAAATCCAATTGGCCATCTGATCTAACTTCTGGAGGCAGTCAAAATGATCCTTAGAATTCTTCCCTACCTTATTCCTGTGCTGAGATACAGGCTGCTCCAACCTGCTGTAAAATGCTTGATTTCGAGAGTGAGCGAAACTAATGAAAACATTGTTGGGGTAAAACCTAAAGGGAAAGACCTAGCACCAAATCCAATTGGCCATCTGATCTAACTTCTGGAGGCAGTCAAAATGATCCTTAGAATTCTTCCCTACCTTATTCCTGTGCTGAGATACAGGCTGCTCCAACCTGCTGTAAAATGCTTGATTTCGAGAGTGAGCGAAACTAATGAAAACATTGTTGGGGTAAAACCTAAAGGGAAAGACCTAGCACCAAATCCAATTGGCCATCTGATCTAACTTCTGGAGGCAGTCAAAATGATCCTTAGAATTCTTCCCTACCTTATTCCTGTGCTGAGATACAGGCTGCTCCAACCTGCTGTAAAATGCTTGATTTCGAGAGTGAGCGAAACTAATGAAAACATTGTTGGGGTAAAACCTAAAGGGAAAGACCTAGCACCAAATCCAATTGGCCATCTGATCTAACTTCTGGAGGCAGTCAAAATGATCCTTAGAATTCTTCCCTACCTTATTCCTGTGCTGAGATACAGGCTGCTCCAACCTGCTGTAAAATGCTTGATTTCGAGAGTGAGCGAAACTAATGAAAACATTGTTGGGGTAAAACCTAAAGGGAAAGACCTAGCACCAAATCCAATTTGCCACCTGATCTAACTTCTGGAGGCAGTCAAAATGATCCTTAGAATTCTTCCCTACCTTATTCCTGTGCTGAGATACAGGCTGCTCCAACCTGCTGTAAAATGCTTGATTTCGAGAGTGAGCGAAACTAATGAAAACATTGTTGGGGTAAAACCTAAAGGGAAAGACCTAGCACCAAATCCAATTTGCCATCTGATCTAACTTCTGGAGGCAGTCAAAATGATCCTTAGAATTCTTCCCTACCTTATTCCTGTGCTGAGATACAGGCTGCTCCAACCTGCTGTAAAATGCTTGATTTCGAGAGTGAGCGAAACTAATGAAAACATTGTTGGGGTAAAACCTAAAGGGAAAGACCTAGCACCAAATCCAATTGGCCATCTGATCTAACTTCTGGAGGCAGTCAAAATGAGCCTTAGAATTCTTCCCTACCTTATTCCTGTGCTGAGATACAGGCTGCTCCAACCTGCTGTAAAATGCTTGATTTCGAGAGTGAGCGAAACTAATGAAAACATTGTTGGGGTAAAACCTAAAGGGAAAGACCTAGCACCAAATCCAATTGGCCATCTGATCTAACTTCTGGAGGCAGTCAAAATGATCCTTAGAATTCTTCCCTACCTTATTCCTGTGCTGAGATACAGGCTGCTCCAACCTGCTGTAAAATGCTTGATTTCGAGAGTGAGCGAAACTAATGAAAACATTGTTGGGGTAAAACCTAAAGGGAAAGACCTAGCACCAAATCCAATTTGCCATCTGATCTAACTTCTGGAGGCAGTCAAATGAGTATTTGAATTCTTCCCTACCTTATTCCTGTGCTGAGATACAGGCTGCTCCAACCTGCTGTAAAATGCTTGATTTCGAGAGTGAGCGAAACTAATGAAAACATTGTTGGGGTAAAACCTAAAGGGAAAGACCTAGCACCAAATCCAATTTGCCATCTGATCTAACTTCTGGAGGCAGTCAAAATGATCCTTAGAATTCTTCCCTACCTTATTCCTGTGCTGAGATACAGGCTGCTCCAACCTGCTGTAAAATGCTTGATTTCGAGAGTGAGCGAAACTAATGAAAACATTGTTGGGGTAAAACCTAAAGGGAAAGACCTAGCACCAAATCCAATTGGCCATCTGATCTAACTTCTGGAGGCAGTCAAAATGATCCTTAGAATTCTTCCCTACCTTATTCCTGTGCTGAGATACAGGCTGCTCCAACCTGCTGTAAAATGCTTGATTTCGAGAGTGAGCGAAACTAATGAAAACATTGTTGGGGTAAAACCTAAAGGGAAAGACCTAGCACCAAATTGCATTGGCCATCTGATCTAACTTCTGGAGGCAGTCAAAATGATCCTTAGAATTCTTCCCTACCTTATTCCTGTGCTGAGATACAGGCTGCTCCAACCTGCTGTAAAATGCTTGATTTCGAGAGTGAGCGAAACTAATGAAAACATTGTTGGGGTAAAACCTAAAGGGAAAGACCTAGCACCAAATCCAATTGGCCATCTGATCTAACTTCTGGAGGCAGTCAAAATGATCCTTAGAATTCTTCCCTACCTTATTCCTGTGCTGAGATACAGGCTGCTCCAACCTGCTGTAAAATGCTTGATTTCGAGAGTGAGCGAAACTAATGAAAACATTGTTGGGGTAAAACCTAAAGGGAAAGACCTAGCACCAAATCCAATTGGCCATCTGATCTAACTTCTGGAGGCAGTCAAAATGATCCTTAGAATTCTTCCCTACCTTATTCCTGTGCTGAGATACAGGCTGCTCCAACCTGCTGTAAAATGCTTGATTTCGAGAGTGAGCGAAACTAATGAAAACATTGTTGGGGTAAAACCTAAAGGGAAAGACCTAGCACCAAATCCAATTGGCCATCTGATCTAACTTCTGGAGGCAGTCAAAATGATCCTTAGAATTCTTCCCTACCTTATTCCTGTGCTGAGATACAGGCTGCTCCAACCTGCTGTAAAAATGCTTGATTTCGAGAGTGAGCGAAACTAATGAAAACATTGTTGGGGTAAAACCTAAAGGGAAAGACCTAGCACCAAATCCAATTTGCCATCTGATCTAACTTCTGGAGGCAGTCAAAATGATCCTTAGAATTCTTCCCTACCTTATTCCTGTGCTGAGATACAGGCTGCTCCAACCTGCTGTAAAATGCTTGATTTCGAGAGTGAGCGAAACTAATGAAAACATTGTTGGGGTAAAACCTAAAGGGAAAGACCTAGCACCAAATCCAATTTGCCACCTGATCTAACTTCTGGAGGCAGTCAAAATGATCCTTAGAATTCTTCCCTACCTTATTCCTGTGCTGAGATACAGGCTGCTCCAACCTGCTGTAAAATGCTTGATTTCGAGAGTGAGCGAAACTAATGAAAACATTGTTGGGGTAAAACCTAAAGGGAAAGACCTAGCACCAAATCCAATTTGCCATCTGATCTAACTTCTGGAGGCAGTCAAAATGATCCTTAGAATTCTTCCCTACCTTATTCCTGTGCTGAGATACAGGCTGCTCCAACCTGCTGTAAAATGCTTGATTTCGAGAGTGAGCGAAACTAATGAAAACATTGTTGGGGTAAAACCTAAAGGGAAAGACCTAGCACCAAATCCAATTGGCCATCTGATCTAACTTCTGGAGGCAGTCAAAATGATCCTTAGAATTCTTCCCTACCTTATTCCTGTGCTGAGATACAGGCTGCTCCAACCTGCTGTAAAATGCTTGATTTCGAGAGTGAGCGAAACTAATGAAAACATTGTTGGGGTAAAACCTAAAGGGAAAGACCTAGCACCAAATCCAATTGGCCATCTGATCTAACTTCTGGAGGCAGTCAAAATGATCCTTAGAATTCTTCCCTACCTTATTCCTGTGCTGAGATACAGGCTGCTCCAACCTGCTGTAAAATGCTTGATTTCGAGAGTGAGCGAAACTAATGAAAACATTGTTGGGGTAAAACCTAAAGGGAAAGACCTAGCACCAAATCCAATTGGCCATCTGATCTAACTTCTGGAGGCAGTCAAAATGAGTATTTGAATTCTTCCCTACCTTATTCCTGTGCTGAGATACAGGCTGCTCCAACCTGCTGTAAAATGCTTGATTTCGAGAGTGAGCGAAACTAATGAAAACATTGTTGGGGTAAAACCTAAAGGGAAAGACCTAGCACCAAATCCAATTTGCCATCTGATCTAACTTCTGGAGGCAGTCAAAATGATCCTTAGAATTCTTCCCTACCTTATTCCTGTGCTGAGATACAGGCTGCTCCAACCTGCTGTAAAATGCTTGATTTCGAGAGTGAGCGAAACTAATGAAAACATTGTTGGGGTAAAACCTAAAGGGAAAGACCTAGCACCAAATCCAATTTGCCATCTGATCTAACTTCTGGAGGCAGTCAAAATGATCCTTAGAATTCTTCCCTACCTTATTCCTGTGCTGAGATACAGGCTGCTCCAACCTGCTGTAAAATGCTTGATTTCGAGAGTGAGCGAAACTAATGAAAACATTGTTGGGGTAAAACCTAAAGGGAAAGACCTAGCACCAAATCCAATTGGCCATCTGATCTAACTTCTGGAGGCAGTCAAAATGATCCTTAGAATTCTTCCCTACCTTATTCCTGTGCTGAGATACAGGCTGCTCCAACCTGCTGTAAAATGCTTGATTTCGAGAGTGAGCGAAACTAATGAAAACATTGTTGGGGTAAAACCTAAAGGGAAAGACCTAGCACCAAATTGCATTGGCCATCTGATCTAACTTCTGGAGGCAGTCAAAATGATCCTTAGAATTCTTCCCTACCTTATTCCTGTGCTGAGATACAGGCTGCTCCAACCTGCTGTAAAATGCTTGATTTCGAGAGTGAGCGAAACTAATGAAAACATTGTTGGGGTAAAACCTAAAGGGAAAGACCTAGCACCAAATCCAATTGGCCATCTGATCTAACTTCTGGAGGCAGTCAAAATGATCCTTAGAATTCTTCCCTACCTTATTCCTGTGCTGAGATACAGGCTGCTCCAACCTGCTGTAAAATGCTTGATTTCGAGAGTGAGCGAAACTAATGAAAACATTGTTGGGGTAAAACCTAAAGGGAAAGACCTAGCACCAAATCCAATTGGCCATCTGATCTAACTTCTGGAGGCAGTCAAAATGATCCTTAGAATTCTTCCCTACCTTATTCCTGTGCTGAGATACAGGCTGCTCCAACCTGCTGTAAAATGCTTGATTTCGAGAGTGAGCGAAACTAATGAAAACATTGTTGGGGTAAAACCTAAAGGGAAAGACCTAGCACCAAATCCAATTTGCCATCTGATCTAACTTCTGGAGGCAGTCAAAATGAGCCTTAGAATTCTTCCCTACCTTATTCCTGTGCTGAGATACAGGCTGCTCCAACCTGCTGTAAAATGCTTGATTTCGAGAGTGAGCGAAACTAATGAAAACATTGTTGGGGTAAAACCTAAAGGGAAAGACCTAGCACCAAATCCAATTTGCCATCTGATCTAACTTCTGGAGGCAGTCAAAATGAGTATTTGAATTCTTCCCTACCTTATTCCTGTGCTGAGATACAGGCTGCTCCAACCTGCTGTAAAATGCTTGATTTCGAGAGTGAGCGAAACTAATGAAAACATTGTTGGGGTAAAACCTAAAGGGAAAGACCTAGCACCAAATCCAATTTGCCATCTGATCTAACTTCTGGAGGCAGTCAAAATGATCCTTAGAATTCTTCCCTACCTTATTCCTGTGCTGAGATACAGGCTGCTCCAACCTGCTGTAAAATGCTTGATTTCGAGAGTGAGCGAAACTAATGAAAACATTGTTGGGGTAAAACCTAAAGGGAAAGACCTAGCACCAAATCCAATTGGCCATCTGATCTAACTTCTGGAGGCAGTCAAAATGATCCTTAGAATTCTTCCCTACCTTATTCCTGTGCTGAGATACAGGCTGCTCCAACCTGCTGTAAAATGCTTGATTTCGAGAGTGAGCGAAACTAATGAAAACATTGTTGGGGTAAAACCTAAAGGGAAAGACCTAGCACCAAATTCCATTGGCCATCTGATCTAACTTCTGGAGGCAGTCAAAATGATCCTT
This sequence comes from Melanerpes formicivorus, assembly GCF_026170545.1. Classification (NCBI taxonomy): domain Eukaryota; kingdom Metazoa; phylum Chordata; class Aves; order Piciformes; family Picidae; genus Melanerpes; species Melanerpes formicivorus. Next base: position 17,089 of record NW_027143150.1, read on the forward strand.
AGAATTCTTCCCTACCTTATTCCTGTGCTGAGATACAGGCTGCTCCAACCTGCTGTAAAATGCTTGATTTCGAGAGTGAGCGAAACTAATGAAAACATTGTTGGGGTAAAACCTAAAGGGAAAGACCTAGCACCGAATCCAATTGGCCATCTGATCTAACTTCTGGAGGCAGTCAAAATGATCCTTAGAATTCTTCCCTACCTTATTCCTGTGCTGAGATACAGGCTGCTCCAACCTGCTGTAAAATACTGAGCCATTTTGGCTCAGTAGCTGATCGGGACCGCTCGTCCGGAACCGCTCCGCTTAAGCTGTGAGTTTCTCGGGGTTTTTCTTTTGCTTTTGCTTTCCTTTCGGGGCTTCGCGGGTCGGGAGGACTGCTGGTAGGGGGAGGAGCCGGCAGGATCGTGCTCACGAGAGCCTGCACGGGTCACGGGAGCCTGACGTCAGCCGCGGCAGTTTTAAAAGCCGCCCGGGCTGTGCGCGCGGCGCCATTTTGGCTCAGTAGCTAGGCTAGCAGCCGGGTGACAAAAAAAAAAAAAAAAAAAAAAAAAAAAAAAAAAAAAAAAAATCCCAAACAGAAAACCCGAACCTTAAACATTGCATCATGGTCGTCACTCGGACGAAGGGTAAAAAAGCAGCGTCTGCCCAGACAGAGCTGTTTCACCAACATGCTGGAGTCCAGGCTGTCAGCTGCAGAGAGTGCTTCAGCCTGGCACTTGGAATAGAGGGGGAGGGAGAGGACACCTGTGTCCGGTGTGAGCAGGTGAATTTTCTCCTCAGCATGGTGGCAGAGCTGAAGGATGAAGTGGCCGATCTGAAGGAGGAGGTAGCTAGGCTAAGGACCATAAGGGAAAGCGAAAGGGAGTTAGACTTGCGGGAGAAGGCTCTGCAGATCTCCCCTGCTGAGGGAAGGGTTTCTGGAGGCAGAGAGGGATGGATACGGGTCCCTGCCAGGGGTGGCAAGAGAAATCCACCCCGACCCTCTCCTCCTCCTCCTCTGCCCTTGCATAATAAGTATGAGGCCCTGCAGGCTGAGGGCAGTAAGGATGAGAGGGCTGAGGCTGAGGAGCAGCCATCCAGAGGGGAGCCTAAGGCCAAGCGGACCCCACCAGCTGTAACGGCCAGCTCTGGGGGGAAGCCTAAGCCCAAGCGGTCCCCACCGGCTATAACGACTAGCTCCACAAAGAAAGGGAGAAGGGTTATAGTTGTTGGGGACTCTCTCCTGGGGGGTACTGAGGGACCCATATGTCGTCCCGACCCATTCCACAGGGAGGTCTGCTCCCTGCCAGGGGCAGGGGTTAGGGACATTGCGAAGAGATTCCCTGAATTAATCCAGCCCACTGACTATTACCCTCTGATGGTAATACAGGCTGGGAGTGATGAGATTGACAGGAAGGGCACTAGGACAATTAAGAAGGAATTCAGGGCCCTTGGACAATTGATTGATGGGGCAGGAGCTCAAGTGGTGTTCTGCTCAATTCCTTCAGTGTCAGGGGTGTACACTGAGAGGAATGGGAGAACCCACACCATCAACAATTGGCTCAGGGGATGGTGCCAGCGGCAGAACTTTGGGTTCTATGACCACGGGGCAACTTTCACTGCACCTGACCTGCTGGGTCCTGATGGGGTGCATCTATCTAGAAGGGGTAAAAGAGTCCTGGCACTGGAGTTGGCAGGGCTCATTAGGAGGGCTTTAAACCAGGTCTGAAGGGGGTGGGTAAGGCAATCGGTCCCTCTGCAGAGGTAAGAGTAGGGCGCAAGGTAGGGTCAGTTGAGAAGTCAGGAACCCAGCTGCGATGCGTGTACACCAATGCACGCAGCCTGGGCAACAAGCAAGAGGAGTTGGAGGTCCTAATCCATCAGGGCGACTATGATGTAGTCGCCATCTCAGAAACTTGGTGGGACAGCACCCACGATTGGAGTGCTACAATGGGGGGTTACAGGCTCTTTAGGAGGGACAGGCGAGGGAGAAGAGGAGGAGGGGTGGCTCTGTATATTAGAGAGTCAATCTCTGCCACACAACTTGTGGTGGAAGATGAGGTAGTTGAGAGCCTGTGGGTCAAAATCAGAGGACAACCTAACAAGTCTGACATCCTGATTGGAATCTGTTACAGACCACCCAACCAGGATGAGGCGGCTGATGAGTTGTTCTACAAGCAACTGGAGGCTGTCTCAAGATCATCTGATCTTGTCCTTGTTGGTGACTTCAACCTCCCAGATATCTGCTGGGAACTTAATTCAGCAGGGAGGAGGCAGTCCAGAAGATTCCTGGAGCGAATGGAGGACTGCTTCCTGACACAGCTGTTAAGCGAGCCTACCAGGGGACAGGCTCTGCTTGACCTGCTGTTCTGCAATAGGGAAGGGCTGGTGGGAGATGTGATCGTGGGAGGCTGCCTAGGGTGCAGTGACCACGAGATAGTGAAGTTTTCAATATGCAGGGAGATTGGGAGGAGCACCAACAGAACCTCCACCTTGGACTTCCGTAGGGCGAACTTCAGCCTATTTAAAAAACTTGTCTGCAAAGTCCCCTGGGTACCAGCCCTCATGAACCAAGGGGTTCAGGAGGGTTGGACCTACTTCAAACAGGAGCTCTTGAAGGCACAGGAATTGGCGGTTCCCACGTGCCGGAAGGCAAGCCGGCGGGGAAGGCGACCAGCCTGGATGAGCAAGCAGCTCCTGGAGGATTTAAGGGGGAAGAGGAGGCTGTATCACCTTTGGAAGGAGGGGAAGGCTTCTCGAGGTATGTTCAAGGAAGCTGTTAGATTATGTAGGAATAAAATTAGGGAGGCTAAGGCCCAGCTGGAACTGAAGCTGGCCACCTCAGTCAAAGATAATAAAAAGCATTTTTATAAATATATTAACAATAAGAAGAAGGGCAGGAAGAACCTGAACTCCCTAGTGGACCTGGAGGGGAACACAGTTACTGAGGATGAGGATAAAGCTGAGGTCCTGAACACCTTCTTTACCTCAATGTTTAACAGCAAGGCAGGAGTTCAGGACGAGTGGTCTCCGGAGCTGGGCGTTGGGGTCGGGGAGCAGAGTAATACCCTGGAAATCCATGAGGAGTTAGTTCGGGACCTGCTGAGCCACTTGGATATCCACAAGTCCATGGGACCAGATGGGATCCATCTTAGGGTGCTGAGAGAGCTGGCGGATGTGCTAGCTAGGCCACTCTCCATCATTTTCCTCCAGTCCTGGCTCACTGGTGAGGTCCCAGATGACTGGAAACTGGCCAACGTGGTCCCCATCCACAAGAAGGGTCGGATGGAGGAACCTGGAAACTACAGGCCGGTCAGCCTGACCTCAGTGCCAGGGAAAGTGATGGAGCAGATTATCCTGGCAGCAATAACTGCACACCTGAAGGATGGCCAAGGGCTCAGGTCCAGCCAACATGGATTCAGGAAGGGCAGATCCTGCCTCTCCAACCTGATCTCTTTCTATGATCAGGTGACCCGCCTGGTGGATGTGGGGAGGCCTGTGGATGTGGTCTACCTAGACTTCAGCAAGGCCTTTGACACCGTCCCCCCACAGCAAACTGCTGACTAAGCTGTCAGCCTGTGGATTGGACCACTACACTCTGTGCTGGGTTAGGAACTGGCTGGAGGGCCGGGCCCAGAGAGTGGTCGTGAACGGTGCCGCATCCAGCTGGAGGCCAGTCACCAGTGGTGTCCCCCAGGGATCAGTGCTGGGCCCTGTCCTCTTCAACATATTCGTTGATGATCTGGATGAAGGGGTAGAGTCAGTCATCAGCAAGTTTGCAGATGACACAAAGTTAGGGGCAGATGTTAGTCAATTAGAGGGTAGAAAGGCTCTGCAGAGGGACCTCGACCGACTGGAAAGATGGGCAGAGTCCAATGGGATGGCTTTCAACAAGTCCAAGTGCCGAGTGCTGCACTTTGGCTATGGCAATCCCATGCAGAGCTATAGGCTGGGGTCGGAGTGGGCTGGAGAGCTCCCAGACAGAGAGGGACCTGGGTGTGCTGATCGACAGCCACCTGAATATGAGCCAGCAGTGTGCTCAGGTGGCCAGGAGGGCCAATAGCATTCTGGCCTGCATTAGGAATAGTGTGGCCAGCAGGAGCAGGGAGGTCATAGTGCCCCTGTACTCTGCTCTGGTTAGGCCGCACCTTGAGTACTGTGTCCAGTTCTGGGCTCCTCAGTTTAAGAAGGACATTGAGACACTTGAGCGTGTCCAGAGAAGGGCAACAAGGCTGGTGAGAGGCCTTGAACACAAGCCCTATGAGGAGAGGCTGAGGGAGCTGGGATTGTTTAGCCTGGAGAAGAGGAGGCTCAGGGGTGACCTTATTGCCCTCTACAACTACCTGAAGGGTGGTTGTAGCCAGGAGGGAGTTGGCCTCTTCTCCCAGGCAACCAGCACCAGAACAAGAGGACACAGTCTCAAGCTGCGCCAGGGGAGGTTCAGACTTGAGGTGAGGAGGAAGTTCTTCACCGAGCGAGTCATTCGGCATTGGAATGGGTTGCCCAGGGAGGTGGTTGAGTCATCGACCCTGGAGGCGTTCAAGGGGAGATTGGACGTGGCACTTGGTGCCATGGTCTAGTCAAGGGGTCTGCGGTGTCAGGTTGGACTCGATGATCCTCGAGGTCCTTTCCAACCTAGGTGATACTGTGATACTGTGATACTGTGAAAATGCTTGATTTCGAGAGTGAGCGAAACTAATGAAAACATTGTTGGGGTAAAACCTAAAGGGAAAGACCTAGCACCAAATCCAATTTGCCATCTGATCTAACTTCTGGAGGCAGTCAAAATGATCCTTAGAATTCTTCCCTACCTTATTCCTGTGCTGAGATACAGGCTGCTCCAACCTGCTGTAAAATGCTTGATTTCGAGAGTGAGCGAAACTAATGAAAACATTGTTGGGGTAAAACCTAAAGGGAAAGACCTAGCACCAAATCCAATTTGCCATCTGATCTAACTTCTGGAGGCAGTCAAAATGATCCTTAGAATTCTTCCCTACCTTATTCCTGTGCTGAGATACAGGCTGCTCCAACCTGCTGTAAAATGCTTGATTTCGAGAGTGAGCGAAACTAATGAAAACATTGTTGGGGTAAAACCTAAAGGGAAAGGCCTAGCACCAAATTCCATTGGCCATCTGATCTAACTTCTGGAGGCAGTCAAAATGAGTATTTGAATTCTTCCCTACCTTATTCCTGTGCTGAGATACAGGCTGCTCCAACCTGCTGTAAAATGCTTGATTTCGAGAGTGAGCGAAACTAATGAAAACATTGTTGGGGTAAAACCTAAAGGGAAAGACCTAGCACCAAATCCAATTTGCCATCTGATCTAACTTCTGGAGGCAGTCAAAATGATCCTTAGAATTCTTCCCTACCTTATTCCTGTGCTGAGATACAGGCTGCTCCAACCTGCTGTAAAATGCTTGATTTCGAGAGTGAGCGAAACTAATGAAAACATTGTTGGGGTAAAACCTAAAGGGAAAGACCTAGCACCAAATCCAATTGGCCATCTGATCTAACTTCTGGAGGCAGTCAAAATGATCCTTAGAATTCTTCCCTACCTTATTCCTGTGCTGAGATACAGGCTGCTCCAACCTGCTGTAAAATGCTTGATTTCGAGAGTGAGCGAAACTAATGAAAACATTGTTGGGGTAAAACCTAAAGGGAAAGGCCTAGCACCAAATTCCATTGGCCATCTGATCTAACTTCTGGAGGCAGTCAAAATGAGTATTTGAATTCTTCCCTACCTTATTCCTGTGCTGAGATACAGGCTGCTCCAACCTGCTGTAAAATGCTTGATTTCGAGAGTGAGCGAAACTAATGAAAACATTGTTGGGGTAAAACCTAAAGGGAAAGACCTAGCACCAAATCCAATTGGCCATCTGATCTAACTTCTGGAGGCAGTCAAAATGATCCTTAGAATTCTTCCCTACCTTATTCCTGTGCTGAGATACAGGCTGCTCCAACCTGCTGTAAAATGCTTGATTTCGAGAGTGAGCGAAACTAATGAAAACATTGTTGGGGTAAAACCTAAAGGGAAAGGCCTAGCACCAAATTGCATTGGCCATCTGATCTAACTTCTGGAGGCAGTCAAAATGAGTATTTGAATTCTTCCCTACCTTATTCCTGTGCTGAGATACAGGCTGCTCCAACCTGCTGTAAAATGCTTGATTTCGAGAGTGAGCGAAACTAATGAAAACATTGTTGGGGTAAAACCTAAAGGGAAAGACCTAGCACCAAATCCAATTTGCCATCTGATCTAACTTCTGGAGGCAGTCAAAATGATCCTTAGAATTCTTCCCTACCTTATTCCTGTGCTGAGATACAGGCTGCTCCAACCTGCTGTAAAATGCTTGATTTCGAGAGTGAGCGAAACTAATGAAAACATTGTTGGGGTAAAACCTAAAGGGAAAGACCTAGCACCAAATCCAATTGGCCATCTGATCTAACTTCTGGAGGCAGTCAAAATGATCCTTAGAATTCTTCCCTACCTTATTCCTGTGCTGAGATACAGGCTGCTCCAACCTGCTGTAAAATGCTTGATTTCGAGAGTGAGCGAAACTAATGAAAACATTGTTGGGGTAAAACCTAAAGGGAAAGACCTAGCACCAAATCCAATTTGCCATCTGATCTAACTTCTGGAGGCAGTCAAAATGATCCTTAGAATTCTTCCCTACCTTATTCCTGTGCTGAGATACAGGCTGCTCCAACCTGCTGTAAAATGCTTGATTTCGAGAGTGAGCGAAACTAATGAAAACATTGTTGGGGTAAAACCTAAAGGGAAAGGCCTAGCACCAAATTGCATTGGCCATCTGATCTAACTTCTGGAGGCAGTCAAAATGAGTATTTGAATTCTTCCCTACCTTATTCCTGTGCTGAGATACAGGCTGCTCCAACCTGCTGTAAAATGCTTGATTTCGAGAGTGAGCGAAACTAATGAAAACATTGTTGGGGTAAAACCTAAAGGGAAAGACCTAGCACCAAATCCAATTGGCCATCTGATCTAACTTCTGGAGGCAGTCAAAATGATCCTTAGAATTCTTCCCTACCTTATTCCTGTGCTGAGATACAGGCTGCTCCAACCTGCTGTAAAATGCTTGATTTCGAGAGTGAGCGAAACTAATGAAAACATTGTTGGGGTAAAACCTAAAGGGAAAGACCTAGCACCAAATCCAATTGGCCATCTGATCTAACTTCTGGAGGCAGTCAAAATGATCCTTAGAATTCTTCCCTACCTTATTCCTGTGCTGAGATACAGGCTGCTCCAACCTGCTGTAAAATGCTTGATTTCGAGAGTGAGCGAAACTAATGAAAACATTGTTGGGGTAAAACCTAAAGGGAAAGACCTAGCACCAAATCCAATTTGCCATCTGATCTAACTTCTGGAGGCAGTCAAAATGATCCTTAGAATTCTTCCCTACCTTATTCCTGTGCTGAGATACAGGCTGCTCCAACCTGCTGTAAAATGCTTGATTTCGAGAGTGAGCGAAACTAATGAAAACATTGTTGGGGTAAAACCTAAAGGGAAAGACCTAGCACCAAATCCAATTTGCCATCTGATCTAACTTCTGGAGGCAGTCAAAATGAGTATTTGAATTCTTCCCTACCTTATTCCTGTGCTGAGATACAGGCTGCTCCAACCTGCTGTAAAATGCTTGATTTCGAGAGTGAGCGAAACTAATGAAAACATTGTTGGGGTAAAACCTAAAGGGAAAGACCTAGCACCAAATCCAATTTGCCATCTGATCTAACTTCTGGAGGCAGTCAAAATGATCCTTAGAATTCTTCCCTACCTTATTCCTGTGCTGAGATACAGGCTGCTCCAACCTGCTGTAAAATGCTTGATTTCGAGAGTGAGCGAAACTAATGAAAACATTGTTGGGGTAAAACCTAAAGGGAAAGACCTAGCACCAAATTCCATTGGCCATCTGATCTAACTTCTGGAGGCAGTCAAAATGATCCTTAGAATTCTTCCCTACCTTATTCCTGTGCTGAGATACAGGCTGCTCCAACCTGCTGTAAAATGCTTGATTTCGAGAGTGAGCGAAACTAATGAAAACATTGTTGGGGTAAAACCTAAAGGGAAAGACCTAGCACCAAATCCAATTGGCCATCTGATCTAACTTCTGGAGGCAGTCAAAATGATCCTTAGAATTCTTCCCTACCTTATTCCTGTGCTGAGATACAGGCTGCTCCAACCTGCTGTAAAATGCTTGATTTCGAGAGTGAGCGAAACTAATGAAAACATTGTTGGGGTAAAACCTAAAGGGAAAGACCTAGCACCAAATCCAATTGGCCATCTGATCTAACTTCTGGAGGCAGTCAAAATGATCCTTAGAATTCTTCCCTACCTTATTCCTGTGCTGAGATACAGGCTGCTCCAACCTGCTGTAAAATGCTTGATTTCGAGAGTGAGCGAAACTAATGAAAACATTGTTGGGGTAAAACCTAAAGGGAAAGGCCTAGCACCAAATTGCATTGGCCATCTGATCTAACTTCTGGAGGCAGTCAAAATGAGTATTTGAATTCTTCCCTACCTTATTCCTGTGCTGAGATACAGGCTGCTCCAACCTGCTGTAAAATGCTTGATTTCGAGAGTGAGCGAAACTAATGAAAACATTGTTGGGGTAAAACCTAAAGGGAAAGACCTAGCACCAAATCCAATTTGCCATCTGATCTAACTTCTGGAGGCAGTCAAAATGATCCTTAGAATTCTTCCCTACCTTATTCCTGTGCTGAGATACAGGCTGCTCCAACCTGCTGTAAAATGCTTGATTTCGAGAGTGAGCGAAACTAATGAAAACATTGTTGGGGTAAAACCTAAAGGGAAAGACCTAGCACCAAATCCAATTTGCCATCTGATCTAACTTCTGGAGGCAGTCAAAATGATCCTTAGAATTCTTCCCTACCTTATTCCTGTGCTGAGATACAGGCTGCTCCAACCTGCTGTAAAATGCTTGATTTCGAGAGTGAGTGAAACTAATGAAAACATTGTTGGGGTAAAACCTAAAGGGAAAGACCTAGCACCAAATCCAATTTGCCATCTGATCTAACTTCTGGAGGCAGTCAAAATGAGTATTTGAATTCTTCCCTACCTTATTCCTGTGCTGAGATACAGGCTGCTCCAACCTGCTGTAAAATGCTTGATTTCGAGAGTGAGCGAAACTAATGAAAACATTGTTGGGGTAAAACCTAAAGGGAAAGACCTAGCACCAAATCCAATTTGCCATCTGATCTAACTTCTGGAGGCAGTCAAAATGATCCTTAGAATTCTTCCCTACCTTATTCCTGTGCTGAGATACAGGCTGCTCCAACCTGCTGTAAAATGCTTGATTTCGAGAGTGAGCGAAACTAATGAAAACATTGTTGGGGTAAAACCTAAAGGGAAAGACCTAGCACCAAATTCCATTGGCCATCTGATCTAACTTCTGGAGGCAGTCAAAATGATCCTTAGAATTCTTCCCTACCTTATTCCTGTGCTGAGATACAGGCTGCTCCAACCTGCTGTAAAATGCTTGATTTCGAGAGTGAGCGAAACTAGTGAAAACATTGTTGGGGTAAAACCTAAAGGGAAAGACCTAGCACCAAATCCAATTGGCCATCTGATCTAACTTCTGGAGGCAGTCAAAATGATCCTTAGAATTCTTCCCTACCTTATTCCTGTGCTGAGATACAGGCTGCTCCAACCTGCTGTAAAATGCTTGATTTCGAGAGTGAGCGAAACTAATGAAAACATTGTTGGGGTAAAACCTAAAGGGAAAGACCTAGCACCAAATCCAATTGGCCATCTGATCTAACTTCTGGAGGCAGTCAAAATGATCCTTAGAATTCTTCCCTACCTTATTCCTGTGCTGAGATACAGGCTGCTCCAACCTGCTGTAAAATGCTTGATTTCGAGAGTGAGCGAAACTAATGAAAACATTGTTGGGGTAAAACCTAAAGGGAAAGACCTAGCACCAAATCCAATTGGCCATCTGATCTAACTTCTGGAGGCAGTCAAAATGATCCTTAGAATTCTTCCCTACCTTATTCCTGTGCTGAGATACAGGCTGCTCCAACCTGCTGTAAAATGCTTGATTTCGAGAGTGAGCGAAACTAATGAAAACATTGTTGGGGTAAAACCTAAAGGGAAAGACCTAGCACCAAATCCAATTGGCCATCTGATCTAACTTCTGGAGGCAGTCAAAATGATCCTTAGAATTCTTCCCTACCTTATTCCTGTGCTGAGATACAGGCTGCTCCAACCTGCTGTAAAATGCTTGATTTCGAGAGTGAGCGAAACTAATGAAAACATTGTTGGGGTAAAACCTAAAGGGAAAGACCTAGCACCAAATCCAATTTGCCATCTGATCTAACTTCTGGAGGCAGTCAAAATGATCCTTAGAATTCTTCCCTACCTTATTCCTGTGCTGAGATACAGGCTGCTCCAACCTGCTGTAAAATGCTTGATTTCGAGAGTGAGCGAAACTAATGAAAACATTGTTGGGGTAAAACCTAAAGGGAAAGACCTAGCACCAAATCCAATTTGCCATCTGATCTAACTTCTGGAGGCAGTCAAAATGATCCTTAGAATTCTTCCCTACCTTATTCCTGTGCTGAGATACAGGCTGCTCCAACCTGCTGTAAAATGCTTGATTTCGAGAGTGAGCGAAACTAATGAAAACATTGTTGGGGTAAAACCTAAAGGGAAAGACCTAGCACCAAATCCAATTGGCCATCTGATCTAACTTCTGGAGGCAGTCAAAATGATCCTTAGAATTCTTCCCTACCTTATTCCTGTGCTGAGATACAGGCTGCTCCAACCTGCTGTAAAATGCTTGATTTCGAGAGTGAGCGAAACTAATGAAAACATTGTTGGGGTAAAACCTAAAGGGAAAGACCTAGCACCAAATCCAATTGGCCATCTGATCTAACTTCTGGAGGCAGTCAAAATGATCCTTAGAATTCTTCCCTACCTTATTCCTGTGCTGAGATACAGGCTGCTCCAACCTGCTGTAAAATGCTTGATTTCGAGAGTGAGCGAAACTAATGAAAACATTGTTGGGGTAAAACCTAAAGGGAAAGACCTAGCACCAAATCCAATTTGCCATCTGATCTAACTTCTGGAGGCAGTCAAAATGAGTATTTGAATTCTTCCCTACCTTATTCCTGTGCTGAGATACAGGCTGCTCCAACCTGCTGTAAAATGCTTGATTTCGAGAGTGAGCGAAACTAATGAAAACATTGTTGGGGTAAAACCTAAAGGGAAAGACCTAGCACCAAATCCAATTTGCCATCTGATCTAACTTCTGGAGGCAGTCAAAATGATCCTTAGAATTCTTCCCTACCTTATTCCTGTGCTGAGATACAGGCTGCTCCAACCTGCTGTAAAATGCTTGATTTCGAGAGTGAGCGAAACTAATGAAAACATTGTTGGGGTAAAACCTAAAGGGAAAGACCTAGCACCAAATCCAATTTGCCATCTGATCTAACTTCTGGAGGCAGTCAAAATGATCCTTAGAATTCTTCCCTACCTTATTCCTGTGCTGAGATACAGGCTGCTCCAACCTGCTGTAAAATGCTTGATTTCGAGAGTGAGCGAAACTAATGAAAACATTGTTGGGGTAAAACCTAAAGGGAAAGACCTAGCACCAAATCCAATTTGCCATCTGATCTAACTTCTGGAGGCAGTCAAAATGATCCTTAGAATTCTTCCCTACCTTATTCCTGTGCTGAGATACAGGCTGCTCCAACCTGCTGTAAAATGCTTGATTTCGAGAGTGAGCGAAACTAATGAAAACATTGTTGGGGTAAAACCTAAAGGGAAAGACCTAGCACCAAATCCAATTTGCCATCTGATCTAACTTCTGGAGGCAGTCAAAATGATCCTTAGAATTCTTCCCTACCTTATTCCTGTGCTGAGATACAGGCTGCTCCAACCTGCTGTAAAATGCTTGATTTCGAGAGTGAGCGAAACTAATGAAAACATTGTTGGGGTAAAACCTAAAGGGAAAGACCTAGCACCAAATCCAATTTGCCATCTGATCTAACTTCTGGAGGCAGTCAAAATGATCCTTAGAATTCTTCCCTACCTTATTCCTGTGCTGAGATACAGGCTGCTCCAACCTGCTGTAAAATGCTTGATTTCGAGAGTGAGCGAAACTAATGAAAACATTGTTGGGGTAAAACCTAAAGGGAAAGACCTAGCACCAAATCCAATTTGCCATCTGATCTAACTTCTGGAGGCAGTCAAAATGATCCTTAGAATTCTTCCCTACCTTATTCCTGTGCTGAGATACAGGCTGCTCCAACCTGCTGTAAAATGCTTGATTTCGAGAGTGAGCGAAACTAATGAAAACATTGTTGGGGTAAAACCTAAAGGGAAAGACCTAGCACCAAATTCCATTGGCCATCTGATCTAACTTCTGGAGGCAGTCAAAATGATCCTTAGAATTCTTCCCTACCTTATTCCTGTGCTGAGATACAGGCTGCTCCAACCTGCTGTAAAATGCTTGATTTCGAGAGTGAGCGAAACTAATGAAAACATTGTTGGGGTAAAACCTAAAGGGAAAGACCTAGCACCAAATCCAATTGGCCATCTGATCTAACTTCTGGAGGCAGTCAAAATGATCCTTAGAATTCTTCCCTACCTTATTCCTGTGCTGAGATACAGGCTGCTCCAACCTGCTGTAAAATGCTTGATTTCGAGAGTGAGCGAAACTAATGAAAACATTGTTGGGGTAAAACCTAAAGGGAAAGACCTAGCACCAAATCCAATTTGCCATCTGATCTAACTTCTGGAGGCAGTCAAAATGAGTATTTGAATTCTTCCCTACCTTATTCCTGTGCTGAGATACAGGCTGCTCCAACCTGCTGTAAAATGCTTGATTTCGAGAGTGAGCGAAACTAATGAAAACATTGTTGGGGTAAAACCTAAAGGGAAAGACCTAGCACCAAATCCAATTTGCCATCTGATCTAACTTCTGGAGGCAGTCAAAATGATCCTTAGAATTCTTCCCTACCTTATTCCTGTGCTGAGATACAGGCTGCTCCAACCTGCTGTAAAATGCTTGATTTCGAGAGTGAGCGAAACTAATGAAAACATTGTTGGGGTAAAACCTAAAGGGAAAGACCTAGCACCAAATCCAATTTGCCATCTGATCTAACTTCTGGAGGCAGTCAAAATGATCCTTAGAATTCTTCCCTACCTTATTCCTGTGCTGAGATACAGGCTGCTCCAACCTGCTGTAAAATGCTTGATTTCGAGAGTGAGCGAAACTAATGAAAACATTGTTGGGGTAAAACCTAAAGGGAAAGACCTAGCACCAAATCCAATTTGCCATCTGATCTAACTTCTGGAGGCAGTCAAAATGATCCTTAGAATTCTTCCCTACCTTATTCCTGTGCTGAGATACAGGCTGCTCCAACCTGCTGTAAAATGCTTGATTTCGAGAGTGAGCGAAACTAATGAAAACATTGTTGGGGTAAAACCTAAAGGGAAAGACCTAGCACCAAATCCAATTTGCCATCTGATCTAACTTCTGGAGGCAGTCAAAATGATCCTTAGAATTCTTCCCTACCTTATTCCTGTGCTGAGATACAGGCTGCTCCAACCTGCTGTAAAATGCTTGATTTCGAGAGTGAGCGAAACTAATGAAAACATTGTTGGGGTAAAACCTAAAGGGAAAGACCTAGCACCAAATCCAATTTGCCATCTGATCTAACTTCTGGAGGCAGTCAAAATGAGTATTTGAATTCTTCCCTACCTTATTCCTGTGCTGAGATACAGGCTGCTCCAACCTGCTGTAAAATGCTTGATTTCGAGAGTGAGCGAAACTAATGAAAACATTGTTGGGGTAAAACCTAAAGGGAAAGACCTAGCACCAAATCCAATTTGCCATCTGATCTAACTTCTGGAGGCAGTCAAAATGATCCTTAGAATTCTTCCCTACCTTATTCCTGTGCTGAGATACAGGCTGCTCCAACCTGCTGTAAAATGCTTGATTTCGAGAGTGAGCGAAACTAATGAAAACATTGTTGGGGTAAAACCTAAAGGGAAAGACCTAGCACCAAATCCAATTTGCCATCTGATCTAACTTCTGGAGGCAGTCAAAATGATCCTTAGAATTCTTCCCTACCTTATTCCTGTGCTGAGATACAGGCTGCTCCAACCTGCTGTAAAATGCTTGATTTCGAGAGTGAGCGAAACTAATGAAAACATTGTTGGGGTAAAACCTAAAGGGAAAGGCCTAGCGCCAAATTGCATTGGCCATCTGATCTAACTTCTGGAGGCAGTCAAAATGAGTATTTGAATTCTTCCCTACCTTATTCCTGTGCTGAGATACAGGCTGCTCCAACCTGCTGTAAAATGCTTGATTTCGAGAGTGAGCGAAACTAATGAAAACATTGTTGGGGTAAAACCTAAAGGGAAAGACCTAGCACCAAATCCAATTTGCCATCTGATCTAACTTCTGGAGGCAGTCAAAATGAGTATTTGAATTCTTCCCTACCTTATTCCTGTGCTGAGATACAGGCTGCTCCAACCTGCTGTAAAATGCTTGATTTCGAGAGTGAGCGAAACTAATGAAAACATTGTTGGGGTAAAACCTAAAGGGAAAGACCTAGCACCAAATCCAATTTGCCATCTGATCTAACTTCTGGAGGCAGTCAAAATGATCCTTAGAATTCTTCCCTACCTTATTCCTGTGCTGAGATACAGGCTGCTCCAACCTGCTGTAAAATGCTTGATTTCGAGAGTGAGCGAAACTAATGAAAACATTGTTGGGGTAAAACCTAAAGGGAAAGGCCTAGCACCAAATTCCATTGGCCATCTGATCTAACTTCTGGAGGCAGTCAAAATGAGTATTTGTATTCTTCCCTACCTTATTCCTGTGCTGAGATACAGGCTGCTCCAACCTGCTGTAAAATGCTTGATTTCAAGAGTGAGCGAAACTAATGAAAACATTATTGGGGTAAAACCTAAAGGGAAAGGTCTAGCGCCAAATTGCATTGGCCATCTGATCTAACTTCTGGAGGCAGTCAAAATGATCCTTAGAATTCTTCCCTACCTTATTCCTGTGCTGAGATACAGGCTGCTCCAACCTGCTGTAAAATGCTTGATTTGTGGAGTGAGCGAAACTAATGAAAACATTGTTGGGGTAAAACCTAAAGGGAAAGGCCTAGCGCCAAATTGCATTGGCCATCTTATCTAACTTCTGGAGGCAGTCAAAATGAGTATTTGAATTCTTCCCTACCTTATTCCTGTGCTGAGATACAGGCTGCTCCAACCTGCTGTAAAATGCTTGATTTCGAGAGTGATCGAAACTAATGAAAACATTGTTGGGGTAAAACCTAAAGGGAAAGGCCTAGCGCCAAATTGCATTGGCCATCTGATCTAACATCTGGAGGCAGTCAAAATGAGTATTTGAATTCTTCCCTACCTTATTCCTGTGCTGAGATACAGAGTGCTCCAACCTGCTGTAAAATGCTTGATTTCGAGAGTGATCGAAACTAATGAAAACATTGTTGGGGTAAAACCTAAAGGGAAAGGCCTAGCGCCAAATTGCATTGGCCATCTGTCAAGGTCCGGAGACATTAGATGTCTCGGTCCGGAGACACAGTTCTTTTAAATATTCCCGTGTTGTGAAATTGAAGGCACAAACGAGGCCAAAGTATCAACAGCTAGACTATTTATTAGATAAAGTGGACATAAGAAGGGAGAGGGAGAAAATGGAGAGAGAGAGAGGGAGAGAGAGAGGGAGAAGAGGGAAGGAATTAGAAGGAGAAAGTCAGATAGAGATTATATTACCAACGGTCAGGGGTGGTGAGAGTCCAAGATGCGTTGCGTTGCCCCGTGATGTTATGGTGCCGTCTTCTCTCTTCCTCCTTGACAGTGTCACTCAGGTCTTTTATACAGTTTTTTAGTCCTCAGGCAGGTGTTGGTATGTCAGGTATTCCAGAGGCAAGGAAATAATCCAGGTATCTGTTCCCCCGGAAATCTTTCTGTGTATTGCTGTGTATGTGGGCAAGATTTTTGGATGGAGGCAAGGGGGGCCTCCGTCCCCCCCCCTCCATTCAGACAAGTCTTCCCACATTCCTTTACACAGGTGGTGGAAACCATCGTATCACCCTGCCCAAGGTACTTGATGGGCGGGAACCACCCTGTCCAAAAGGCGTGATGGCTGGGTCCTTGGGTCCATTGTTGTAGTCCCGTGTTATCACGATGCGATCACAAGCTGATTTGCATCCAGGATTGGTGGACAGGATTCTTTCCACATTCTTTCCAGTGGCTCTGCTATCACTTTATCTTTGTTGACACACATAGAGAGAGACAAACATATTAGACTCTCACATCATCTGATCTAACTTCTGGAGGCAGTCAAAATGAATATTTGAATTCTTCCCTACCTTATTCCTGTGCCGAGATACAGGCTGCTCCAAGCTGCTGTAAAATGCTTGATTTCGAGAGTGAGCGAAACTAATGAAAACTTTGTTGGGGTAAAACCTAAAGGGAAAGGCCTAGCGCCAAATTGCATTGGCCATCTGATCTAACTTCTGGAGGCAGTCAAAATGATTCTTAGAATTCTTCCCTACCTTATTCCTGTGCTGAGATACAGGCTGCTCCAACCTGCTGTAAAATGCTTGATTTCGAGAGTGAGCGAAACTAATGAAAACATTGTTGTTGTAAAACCTAAAGGGAAAGGCCTAGCACCAAATTGCATTGGCCATCTGATCTAACTTCTGGAGGCAGTCAAAATGAGTATTTGAATTCTTCCCTACCTTATTCCCGTGCTGAGATACAGGCTGCTCCAACCTGCTGTAAAATGCTTGATTTCGAGAGTGAGCGAAACTAATGAAAACATTGTTGGGGTAAAACCTAAAGGGAAAGGCCTAGCACCAAATTGCATTGGCCATCTGATCTAACTTCTGGAGGCAGTCAAAATCAATATTTGAATTCTTCCCTAACTTATTCCTGTGCTGAGATACAGGCTGCTCCAACCTGCTGTAAAATGCTTGATTTCGAGAGTGAGCGAAACTAATGAAAACATTGTTGGGGTAAAACCTAAAGGGAAAGGCCTAGCACCAAATTGCATTGGCCATCTGATCTAACTTCTGGAGGCAGTCAAAATGAGTATTTGAATTCTTCCCTACCTTATTCCTGTGCTGAGATACAGGCTGCTCCAACCTGCTGTAAAATGCTTGATTTAGAGAGTGAGCGAAACTAATGAAAACATTGTTGGGGTAAAACCTAAAGGGAAAGGCCTAGCGCCAAATTGCATTGGCCATCTGATCTAACTTCTGGAGGCAGTCAAAATGAGTATTTGAATTCTTCCCTACCTTATTCCTGTGCTGAGATACAGGCTGCTCCAACCTGCTGTAAAATGCTTGATTTCGAGAGTGAGCGAAACTAATGAAAACATTGTTGGGGTAAAACCTAAAGGGAAAGGCCTAGCGCCAAATTGCATTGGCCATCTGATCTAACTTCTGGAGGCAGTCAAAATGAGTCTTTGAATTCTACCCTACCTTATTCCTGTGCTGAGATACAGGCTGCTCCAACCTGCTGTAAAATGCTTGATTTCGAGAGTGAGCGAAACTAATGAAAACATTGTTGGGGATAAACCTAAAGGGAAAGGCCTAGCGCCAAATTGGATTGGCCATCTGATCTAACTTCTGGAGGCAGTCAAAATGAGTATTTGAATTCTTCCCTACCTTATTCCTGTGCTGAGATACAGGCTGCTCCAACCTGCTGTAAAATGCTTGATTTCGAGAGTGATCGAAACTAATGAAAACATTGTTGGGGTAAAACCTAAAGGGAAAGGCCTAGCGCCAAATTGCATTGGCCATCTGATCTAACTTCTGCAGGCAGTCAAAATGAGTATTTGAATTCTACCCTACCTTATTCCTGTGCTGAGATACAGGCTGCTCCAACCTGCTGTAAAATGCTTGATTTCGAGAGTGAGCGAAACTAATGAAAACATTGTTGGGGTAAAACCTAAAGGGAAAGGCCTAGCGCCAAATTGCATTGGCCATCTGATCTAACTTCTGGAGGCAGTCAAAATGAGTATTTGAATTCTTCCCTACCTTATTCCTGTGCTGAGATACAGGCTGCTCCAACCTGCTGTAAAATGCTTGATTTCGAGAGTGAGCGAAACTAATGAAAACATTATTGGGGTAAAACCTAAAGGGAAAGGTGTAGCGCCAAATTGCAGTGGCCATCTGATCTAACTTCTGGAGGCAGTCAAAATGATTCTTAGAATTCTTCCCTACCTTATTCCTGTGCTGAGATACAGGCTGCTCCAACCTGCTGTAAAATGCTTGATTTCGAGAGTGAGCGAAACTAATGAAAACATTGTTGGGGATAAACCTAAAGGGAAAGGCCTAGCGCCAAATTGCATTGGCCATCTGATCTAACTTCTGGAGGCAGTCAAAATGAGTATTTGAATTCTTCCCTACCTTATTCCTGTGCTGAGATACAGGCTGCTCCAACCTGCTGTAAAATGCTTGATTTCGAGAGTGATCGAAACTAATGAAAACATTGTTGGGGTAAAACCTAAAGGGAAAGGCCTAGCGCCAAATTGCATTGGCCATCTGATCTAACTTCTGCAGGCAGTCAAAATGAGTATTTGAATTCTACCCTACCTTATTCCTGTGCTGAGATACAGGCTGCTCCAACCTGCTGTAAAATGCTTGATTTCGAGAGTGAGCGAAACTAATGAAAACATTATTGGGGTAAAACCTAAAGGGAAAGGTGTAGCGCCAAATTGCAGTGGCCATCTGATCTAACTTCTGGAGGCAGTCAAAATGATTCTTAGAATTCTTCCCTACCTTATTCCTGTGCTGAGATACAGGCTGCTCCAACCTGCTGTAAAATGCTTGATTTCTAGAGTGAGCGAAAGTAATGAAAACATTGTTGGGGTAAAACCTAAAGGGAAAGGCGTAGCGCCAAATTGCATTGGCCATCTGATCTAACTTCTGGAGGCAGTCAAAATGAGTATTTGAATTCTTCCCTACCTTATTCCTGTGCTGAGATACAGGCTGCTCCAAGCTGCTGTAAAATGCTTGATTTCGAGAGTGATCGAAACTAATGAAAACATTGTTGGGGTAAAACCTAAAGGGAAAGGCCTAGCGCCAAATTGCATTGGCCATCTGATCTAACTTCTGGAGGCAGTCAAAATGATTCTTAGAATTCTTCCCTACCTTATTCCTGTGCTGAGATACAGGCTGCTCCAACCTGCTGTAAAATGCTTGATTTCGAGAGTGAGCGAAACTAATGAAAACATTGTTGGGGTAAAACCTAAAGGGAAAGGCCTAGCGCCAAATTGCATTGGCCATCTGATCTAACTTCTGGAGGCAGTCAAAATGAGTATTTGAATTCTTCCCTACCTTATTCCTGTGCTGAGATACAGGCTGCTCCAACCTGCTGTAAAATGCTTGATTTCAAGAGTGAGCGAAACTAATGAAAACATTGTTGGGGTAAAACCTAAAGGGAAAGGTCTAGCACCAAATTGCATTGGCCATCTGATCTAACTTCTGGAGGCAGTCAAAATGATTCTCAGAATTCTTCCCTACATTATTCCTGTGCTGAGATACAGGCTGCTCCAACCTGCTGTAAAATGCTTGATTTCTAGACTGAGCGAAACTAATGAAAACATTGTTGGGGTAAAACCTAAAGGGAAAGGCCTAGCACCAAATTGCATTGGCCATCTGATCTAACTTCTGGAGGCAGTCAAAATGAGTATTTGAATTCTTCCCTACCTTATTCCTGTGCTGAGATACAGGCTGCTCCAACCTGCTGTAAAATGCCTGATTTCGAGAGTGCTCGAAACTAATGAAAACATTGTTGGGGTAAAACCTAAAGGGAAAGGCCTAGCGCCAAATTGCATTGGCCATCTGATCTAACTTCTGGAGGCAGTCAAAATGAGTATTTGAATTCTTCCCTACCTTATTCCTGTGCTGAGATACAGGCTGCTCCAACCTGCTGTAAAATGCTTGATTTCGAGAGTGAGCGAAACTAATGAAAACATTGTTGGGGTAAAACCTAAAGGGAAAGACCTAGCACCAAATCCAATTGGCCATCTGATCTAACTTCTGGAGGCAGTCAAAATGAGCATTTGAATTCTTCCCTACCTTATTCCTGTGCTGAGATACAGGCTGCTCCAACCTGCTGTAAAATGCTTGAATTCGAGATTGAGCGAAACTAATGAAAACATCGTTGTTGTAAAACCTAAAGGGAAAGGCCTAGCGCCAAATTGCATTGGCCATCTGATCTAACTTCTGGAGGCAGTCAAAATGATCCTCAGAATTCTTCCCTACCTTATTCCTGTGCTGAGATACAGGCTGCTCCAACCTGCTGTAAAATGCTTGATTTCGAGAGTGAGCGAAACTAATGAAAACATTGTTGGGGTAAAACCTAAAGTGAAAGGCCTAGCACCAAATTGCATTGGCCATCTGATCTAACTTCTGGAGGCAGTCAAAATGAGCCTTAGAATTCTTCCCTACCTTATTCCTGTGCTGAGATACAGGCTGCTCCAACCTGCTGTAAAATGCTTGATTTCGAGAGTGAGCGAAACTAATGAAAACTTTGTTGGGGTAAAACCTAAAGGGAAAGGCCTAGCGCCAAATTGCATTGGCCATCTGATCTAACTTCTGGAGGCAGTCAAAATGATTCTTAGAATTCTTCCCTACCTTATTCCTGTGCTGAGATACAGGCTGCTCCAACCTGCTGTAAAATGCTTGATTTCGAGAGTGAGCGAAACTAATGAAAACATTGTTGTTGTAAAACCTAAAGGGAAAGGCCTAGCACCAAATTGCATTGGCCATCTGATCTAACTTCTGGAGGCAGTCAAAATGAGTATTTGAATTCTTCCCTACCTTATTCCTGTGCTGAGATAGAGGCTGCTCCAACCTGCTGTAAAATGCTTGATTTCGAGAGTGAGCGAAACTAATGAAAACATTGTTGGGGTAAAACCTAAAGGGAAAGGCCTAGCACCAAATTGCATTGGCCATCTGATCTAACTTCTGGAGGCAGTCAAAATGAATATTTGAATTCTTCCCTACCTTATTCCTGTGCTGAGATACAGGCTGCTCCAACCTGCTGTAAAATGCTTGATTTCGAGAGTGAGCGAAACTAATGAAAACATTGTTGGGGTAAAACCTAAAGGGAAAGGCCTAGCACCAAATTGCATTGGCCATCTGATCTAACTTCTGGAGGCAGTCAAAATGAGTATTTGAATTCTTCCCTACCTTATTCCTGTGCTGAGATACAGGCTGCTCCAACCTGCTGTAAAATGCTTGATTTCGAGAGTGAGCGAAACTAATGAAAACATTGTTGGGGTAAAACCTAAAGGGAAAGACCTAGCACCAAATTCCATTGGCCATCTGATCTAACTTCTCGAGGCAGTCAAAATGATCCTTAGAATTCTTCCCTACCTTATTCCTGTGCTGAGATACAGGCTGCTCCAACCTGCTGTAAAATGCTTGATTTCGAGAGTGAGCGAAACTAATGAAAACATTGTTGGGGTAAAACCTAAAGGGAAAGGCCTAGCGCCAAATTGCATTGGCCATCTGATCTAACTTCTGGAGGCAGTCAAAATGAGTATTTGAATTCTTCCCTACCTTATTCCTGTGCTGAGATACAGGGTGCTCCAACCTGCTGTAAAATGCTTGAATTCGAGAGTGAGCGAAACTAATGAAAACTTCGTTGTTGGAAAACCTAAAGGGAAAGACCTAGCGCCAAATTGCATTGGCCATCTGATCTAACTTCTGGAGGCAGTCAAAATGATCCTTAGAATTCTTCCCTACCTTATTCCTGTGCTGAGATACAGGCTGCTCCAACCTGCTGTAAAATGCTTGATTTCGAGAGTGAGCGAAACTAATGAAAACATTGTTGGGGTAAAACCTAAAGGGAAAGGCCTAGCGCCAAATTGCATTGGCCATCTGATCTAACTTCTGGAGGCAGTCAAAATGATTCTTAGAATTCTTCCCTACCTTATTCCTGTGCTGAGATACAGGCTGCTCCAACCTGCTGTAAAATGCTTGATTTCGAGAGTGAGCGAAACTAATGAAAACATTGTTGGGGTAAAACCTAAAGGGAAATGCCTAGCGCCAAATTGCATTGGCCATCTGATCTAACTTCTGGAGGCAGTCAAAATGAGTATTTGAATTCTTCCCTACCTTATTCCTGTGCTGAGATACAGGCTGCTCCAACCTGCTGTAAAATGCTTGATTTCGAGAGTGAGCGAAACTAATGAAAACATTGTTGGGGTAAAACCTAAAGGGAAAGGCCTAGCACCAAATTGTATTGCCCATCTGATCTAACTTCTGGAGGCAGTCAAAATGAGTATTTGAATTCTTCCCTACCTTATTCCTGTGCTGAGATACAGGCTGCTCCAACCTGCTGTAAAATGCTTGATTTCGAGAGTGAGCGAAACTAATGAAAACATTGTTGGGGTAAAACCTAAAGGGAAAGGCCTAGCGCCAAATTGCATTGGCCATCTGATCTAACTTCTGGAGGCAGTCAAAATGAGTATTTGAATTCTTCCCTACCTTATTCCTGTGCTGAGATACAGGCTGCTCCAACCTGCTCTAAAATGCTTGATTTCGAGAGTGAGCGAAACTAATGAAAACATTGTTGGGGTAAAACCTAAAGGGAAAGGCCTAGCGCCAAATTGCATTGGCCATCTGATCTAACTTCTGGAGGCAGTCAAAATGAGTATTTGAATTCTTCCCTACCTTATTCCTGTGCTGAGATACAGGCTGCTCCAACCTGCTGTAAAATGCTTGATTTCGAGAGTGAGCGAAACTAATGAAAACATTGTTGGGGTAAAACCTAAAGGGAAAGGCCTAGCGCCAAATTGCATTAGCCATCTGATCTAACTTCTGGAGGCAGTCAGAATGAATATTTGAATTCTTCCCTACCTTATTCCTGTGCTGAGATACAGGCTGCTCCAAGCTGCTGTAAAATGCTTGATTTCGAGAGTGATCGAAACTAATGAAAACATTGTTGGGGTAAAGCCTAAAGGGAAAGGCCTAGCACCAAATTGCATTGGCCATCTGATCTAACTTCTGGAGGCAGTCAAAATGAGTATTTGAATTCTTCCCTACCTTATTCCTGTGCTGAGATACAGGGTGCTCCAAACTGCTGTAAAATGCTTGATTTTGAGAGTGAGCGAAACTAATGAAAACATTGTTGGGGTAAAACCTAAAGGGAAAGGTCTAGCGCCAAATTGCATTGGCCATCTGATCTAACTTCTGGAGGCAGTCAAAATGATTCTTAGAATTCTTCCCTACCTTATTCCTGTGCTGAGATAGAGGCTGCTCCAACCTGCTGTAAAATGCTTGATTTCGAGAGTGAGCGAAACTAATGAAAACATTGTTGTTGTAAAACCTAAAGGGAAAGGCCTAGCACCAAATTTCATTGGCCATCTGATCTAACTTCTGGAGGCAGTCAAAATGAGTATTTGAATTCTTCCCTACCTTATTCCTGTGCTGAGATACAGGCTGCTCCAACCTCCTCTAAAATGCTTGATTTCGAGAGTGAGCGAAACTAATGAAAACATTGTTGGGGTAAAACCTAAAGGGAAAGGCCTAGCGCAAAATTGCATTGGCCATCTGATCTAGCTTCTGGAGGCAGTCAAAATGATTCTTAGAATTCTTCCCTACCTTATTCCTGTGCTGAGATACAGGCTGCTCCAACCTGCTGTAAAATGCTTGATTTCTAGACTGAGCGAAACTAATGAAAACATTGTTGGGGTAAAACCTAAAGGGAAAGGCCTAGCACCAAATTGCATTGACCATCTGATCTAAAATCTGGAGGCAGTCAAAATGAGTATTTGAATTCTTCCCTACCTTATTCCTGTGCTGAGATACAGAGTGCTCCAACCTGCTGTAAAATGCTTGATTTCGAGAGTGAGCGAAACTAATGAAAACATTGTTGGGGTAAAACCTAAAGGGAAAGGCCTAGCGCCAAATTGCATTGGCCATCTGATCTAACTTCTGGAGGCAGTCAAAATGAATATTTGAATTCTTCCCTACCTTATTCCTGTGCTGAGATACAGGCTGCTCCAACCTGCTGTAAAATGCTTGATTTCGAGAGTGAGCGAAACTAATGAAAACATTGTTGGGGTAAAACCTAAAGGGAAAGGCCTAGCACCAAATTGCATTGGCCATCTGATCTAACTTCTGGAGGCAGTCAAAATGAATATTTGAATTCATCCCTACCTTATTCCTGTGCTGAGATACAGGCTGCTCCAACCTGCTGTAAAATGCTTGATTTCGAGAGTGAGCGAAACTAATGAAAACATTGTTGGGGTAAAACCTAAAGGGAAAGGCCTAGCGCCAAATTGCATTGGCCATCTGATCTAACTTCTGGAGGCAGTCAAAATGAGTATTTGAATTCTTCCCTACCTTATTCCTGTGCTGAGATACAGGGTGCTCCAACCTGCTGTAAAATGCTTGAATTCGAGAGTGAGCGAAACTAATGAAAACATCGTTGTTGTAAAACCTAAAGGGAAAGGCCTAGCACCAAATTGCATTGGCCATCTGATCTAACTTCTGGAGGCAGTCAAAATGAGTATTTGAATTCTTCCCTACCTTATTCCTGTGCTGAGATACAGGCTGCTCCAACCTGCTGTAAAATGCTTGATTTCGAGAGTGATCGAAACTAATGAAAACATTGTTGGGGTAAAACCTAAAGGGAAAGGCCTAGCGCCAAATTGCATTGGCCATATGATCTAACTTCTGGAGGCAGTCAAAATGAGTATTTGAATTCTTCCCTACCTTATTCCTGTGCTGAGATACAGGCTGCTCCAACCTGCTGTAAAATGCTTGATTTCGAGAGTGAGCGAAACTAATGAAAACATTGTTGGGGTAAAACCTAAAGGGAAAGGCCTAGCGCCAAATTGCATTGGCCATCTGATCTAACTTCTGGAGGCAGTCAAAATGAATATTTGAATTCTTCCCTACCTTATTCCTGTGCTGAGATACAGGCTGCTCCAACCTGCTGTAAAATGCTTGATTTCGAGAGTGATCGAAACTAATGAAAACATTGTTGGGGTAAAACCTAAAGGGAATGGCCTAGCGCCAAATTGCATTGGCCATCTGATCTAACTTCTGGAGGCAGTCAAAATGAGTATTTGAATTCTTCCCTACCTTATTCCTGTGCTGAGATACAGGCTGCTCCAACCTGCTGTAAAATGCTTGATTTCGAGAGTGAGCGAAACTAATGAAAACATTGTTGGGGTAAAACCTAAAGGGAAAGGCCTAGCGCCAAATTGCATTGGCCATCTGATCTAACTTCTGGAGGCAGTCAAAATGAGTATTTGAATTCTTCCCTACCTTATTCCTGTGCTGAGATACAGGGTGCTCCAACCTGCTGTAAAATGCTTGAATTCGAGAGTGAGCGAAACTAATGAAAACATCGTTGTTGTAAAACCTAAAGGGAAAGACCTAGCGCCAAATTGCATTGGCCATCTGATCTAACTTCTGGAGGCAGTCAAAATGATCCTTAGAATTCTTCCCTACCTTATTCCTGTGCTGAGATACAGGCTGCTCCAAGCTGCTGTAAAATGCTTGATTTCGAGAGTGATCGAAACTAATGAAAACATTGTTGGGGTAAAACCTAAAGGGAAAGGCCTAGCGCCAAATTGCATTGGCCATCTGATCTAACTTCTGGAGGCAGTCAAAATGATTCTTAGAATTCTTCCCTACCTTATTCCTGTGCTGAGATACAGGCTGCTCCAACCTGCTGTAAAATGCTTGATTTCGAGAGTGATCGAAACTAATGAAAACATTGTTGGGGTAAAACCTAAAGGGAAAGGCCTAGCGCCAAATTGCATTGGCCATCTGATCTAACTTCTGGAGGCAGTCAAAATGAATATTTGAATTCTTCCCTACCTTATTCCTGTGCTGAGATACAGGCTGCTCCAACCTGCTGTAAAATGCTTGATTTCGAGAGTGAGCGAAACTAATGAAAACATTGTTGGGGTAAAACCTAAAGGGAAAGGCCTAGCACCAAATTGCATTGGCCATCTGATCTAACTTCTGGAGGCAGTCAAAATGAGTATTTGAATTCTTCCCTACCTTATTCCTGTGCTGAGATACAGGCTGCTCCAACCTGCTGTAAAATGCTTGATTTCGAGAGTGAGCGAAACTAATGA
The DNA here is from genome assembly GCF_026170545.1 of Melanerpes formicivorus. Taxonomy (NCBI): domain Eukaryota; kingdom Metazoa; phylum Chordata; class Aves; order Piciformes; family Picidae; genus Melanerpes; species Melanerpes formicivorus. Next base: position 43,197 of record NW_027143150.1, read on the forward strand.
AAACATTGTTGGGGTAAAACCTAAAGGGAAAGGCCTAGCGCCAAATTGCATTGGCCATCTGATCTAACTTCTGGAGGCAGTCAAAATGAATATTTGAATTCTTCCCTACCTTATTCCTGTGCTGAGATACAGGCTGCTCCAACCTGCTGTAAAATGCTTGATTTCGAGAGTGATCGAAACTAATGAAAACATTGTTGGGGTAAAACCTAAAGGGAAAGGCCTAGCGCCAAATTGCATTGGCCATCTGATCTAACTTCTGGAGGCAGTCAAAATGAGTATTTGAATTCTTCCCTACCTTATTCCTGTGCTGAGATACAGGCTGCTCCAACCTGCTGTAAAATGCTTGATTTCGAGAGTGAGCGAAACTAATGAAAACATTGTTGGGGTAAAACCTAAAGGGAAAGGCCTAGCGCCAAATTGCATTGGCCATCTGATCTAACTTCTGGAGGCAGTCAAAATGATCCTTAGAATTCTTCCCTACCTTATTCCTGTGCTGAGATACAGGGTGCTCCAACCTGCTGTAAAATGCTTGAATTCGAGAGTGAGCGAAACTAATGAAAACATCGTTGTTGTAAAACCTAAAGGGAAAGACCTAGCGCCAAATTGCATTGGCCATCTGATCTAACTTCTGGAGGCAGTCAAAATGATCCTTAGAATTCTTCCCTACCTTATTCCTGTGCTGAGATACAGGCTGCTCCAAGCTGCTGTAAAATGCTTGATTTCGAGAGTGATCGAAACTAATGAAAACATTGTTGGGGTAAAACCTAAAGGGAAAGGCCTAGCGCCAAATTGCATTGGCCATCTGATCTAACTTCTGGAGGCAGTCAAAATGAGTATTTGAATTCTTCCCTACCTTATTCCTGTGCTGAGATACAGGCTGCTCCAACCTGCTGTAAAATGCTTGATTTCGAGAGTGATCGAAACTAATGAAAACATTGTTGGGGTAAAACCTAAAGGGAAAGGCCTAGCGCCAAATTGCATTGGCCATCTGATCTAACTTCTGGAGGCAGTCAAAATGAGTATTTGAATTCTTCCCTACCTTATTCCTGTGCTGAGATACAGGCTGCTCCAACCTGCTGTAAAATGCTTGATTTCGAGAGTGAGCGAAACTAATGAAAACATTGTTGGGGTAAAACCTAAAGGGAAAGGCCTAGCGCCAAATTGCATTGGCCATCTGATCTAACTTCTGGAGGCAGTCAAAATGAGTATTTGAATTCTTCCCTACCTTATTCCTGTGCTGAGATACAGGCTGCTCCAACCTGCTGTAAAATGCTTGATTTCGAGAGTGAGCGAAACTAATGAAAACATTGTTGGGGTAAAACCTAAAGGGAAAGGCCTGGCGCCAAATTGCATTGGCCATCTGATCTAACTTCTGGAGGCAGTCAAAATGAGTATTTGAATTCTTCCCTACCTTATTCCTGTGCTGAGATACAGGCTGCTCCAACCTGCTGTAAAATGCTTGATTTCGAGAGTGAGCGAAACTAATGAAAACATTGTTGGGGTAAAACCTAAAGGGAAAGGCCTAGCGCCAAATTGCATTTGCCATCTGATCTAACTTCTGGAGGCAGTCAGAATGAATATTTGAATTCTTCCCTACCTTATTCCTGTGCTGAGATACAGGCTGCTCCAACCTGCTGTAAAATGCTTGATTTCGAGAGTGAGCGAAACTAATGAAAACATTGTTGGGGTAAAACCTAAAGGGAAAGGCCTAGCACCAAATTGCATTGGCCATCTGATCTAACTTCTGGAGGCAGTCAAAATGATTCTTAGAATTCTTCCCTACCTTATTCCTGTGCTGAGATAGAGGCTGCTCCAACCTGCTGTAAAATGCTTGATTTCGAGAGTGAGCGAAACTAATGAAAACATTGTTGTTGTAAAACCTAAAGGGAAAGGCCTAGCACCAAATTGCATTGGCCATCTGATCTAACTTCTGGAGGCAGTCAAAATGAGTATTTGAATTCTTCCCTACCTTATTCCTGTGCTGAGATACAGGCTGCTCCAACCTGCTGTAAAATGCTTGATTTCGAGAGTGAGCGAAACTAATGAAAACATTGTTGGGGTAAAACCTAAAGGGAAAGGCCTAGCGCCAAATTGCATTGGCCATATGATCTAACTTCTGGAGGCAGTCAAAATGAGTATTTGAATTCTTCCCTACCTTATTCCTGTGCTGAGATACAGGCTGCTCCAACCTGCTGTAAAATGCTTGATTTCGAGAGTGATCGAAACTAATGAAAACATTGTTGGGGTAAAACCTAAAGGGAAAGGCCTAGCGCCAAATTGCATTGGCCATCTGATCTAACTTCTGGAGGCAGTCAAAATGAGCCTTAGAATTCTTCCCTACCTTATTCCTGTGCTGAGATACAGGCTGCTCCAACCTGCTGTAAAATGCTTGATTTCGAGAGTGAGCGAAACTAATGAAAACATTGTTGGGGTAAAACCTAAAGGGAAAGGCCTAGCACCAAATTGCATTGGCCATCTGATCTAACTTCTGGAGGCAGTCAAAATGAGTATTTGAATTCTTCCCTACCTTATTCCTGTGCTGAGATACAGGCTGCTCCAACCTGCTGTAAAATGCTTGATTTCGAGAGTGAGCGAAACTAATGAAAACATTGTTGGGGTAAAACCTAAAGGGAAAGGCCTAGCGCCAAATTGCATTGGCCATCTGATCTAACTTCTGGAGGCAGTCAAAATGAATATTTGAATTCTTCCCTACCTTATTCCTGTGCTGAGATACAGGCTGCTCCAACCTGCTGTAAAATGCTTGATTTCGAGAGTGATCGAAACTAATGAAAACATTGTTGGGGTAAAACCTAAAGGGAAAGGCCTAGCACCAAATTGCATTGGCCATCTGATCTAACTTCTGGAGGCAGTCAAAATGAGTATTTGAATTCTTCCCTACCTTATTCCTGTGCTGAGATACAGGCTGCTCCAACCTGCTGTAAAATGCTTGATTTCGAGAGTGAGCGAAACTAATGAAAACATTGTTGGGGTAAAACCTAAAGGGAAAGGCCTAGCGCCAAATTGCATTGGCCATCTGATCTAACTTCTGGAGGCAGTCAAAATGAGTATTTGAATTCTTCCCTACCTTATTCCTGTGCTGAGATACAGGCTGCTCCAACCTGCTGTAAAATGCTTGATTTCGAGAGTGAGCGAAACTAATGAAAACATTGTTGGGGTAAAACCTAAAGGGAAAGGCCTAGCGCCAAATTGCATTGGCCATCTGATCTAACTTCTGGAGGCAGTCAAAATGAGTATTTGAATTCTTCCCTACCTTATTCCTGTGCTGAGATACAGGCTGCTCCAACCTGCTCTAAAATGCTTGATTTCGAGAGTGAGCGAAACTAATGAAAACATTGTTGGGGTAAAACCTAAAGGGAAAGGCCTAGCGCCAAATTGCATTGGCCATCTGATCTAACTTCTGGAGGCAGTCAAAATGAGTATTTGAATTCTTCCCTACCTTATTCCTGTGCTGAGATACAGGCTGCTCCAACCTGCTGTAAAATGCTTGATTTCGAGAGTGAGCGAAACTAATGAAAACATTGTTGGGGTAAAACCTAAAGGGAAAGGCCTAGCGCCAAATTGCATTTGCCATCTGATCTAACTTCTGGAGGCAGTCAGAATGAATATTTGAATTCTTCCCTACCTTATTCCTGTGCTGAGATACAGGCTGCTCCAACCTGCTGTAAAATGCTTGATTTCGAGAGTGAGCGAAACTAATGAAAACATTGTTGGGGTAAAACCTAAAGGGAAAGGCCTAGCACCAAATTGCATTGGCCATCTGATCTAACTTCTGGAGGCAGTCAAAATGATTCTTAGAATTCTTCCCTACCTTATTCCTGTGCTGAGATAGAGGCTGCTCCAACCTGCTGTAAAATGCTTGATTTCGAGAGTGAGCGAAACTAATGAAAACATTGTTGTTGTAAAACCTAAAGGGAAAGGCCTAGCACCAAATTGCATTGGCCATCTGATCTAACTTCTGGAGGCAGTCAAAATGAGTATTTGAATTCTTCCCTACCTTATTCCTGTGCTGAGATACAGGCTGCTCCAACCTGCTGTAAAATGCTTGATTTCGAGAGTGAGCGAAACTAATGAAAACATTGTTGGGGTAAAACCTAAAGGGAAAGGCCTAGCGCAAAATTGCATTGGCCATCTGATCTAACTTCTGGAGGCAGTCAAAATGATTCTTATAATTCTTCACTACCTTATTCCTGTGCTGAGATACAGGCTGCTCCAACCTGCTGTAAAATGCTTGATTTCTAGACTGAGCGAAACTAATGAAAACATTGTTGGGGTAAAACCTAAAGGGAAAGGCCTAGCACCAAATTGCATTGACCATCTGATCTAAAATCTGGAGGCAGTCAAAATGAGTATTTGAATTCTTCCCTACCTTATTCCTGTGCTGAGATACAGAGTGCTCCAACCTGCTGTAAAATGCTTGATTTCGAGAGTGAGCGAAACTAATGAAAACATTGTTGGGGTAAAACCTAAAGGGAAAGGCCTAGCACCAAATTGCATTGGCCATCTGATCTAACTTCTGGAGGCAGTCAAAATGAATATTTGAATTCATCCCTACCTTATTCCTGTGCTGAGATACAGGCTGCTCCAACCTGCTGTAAAATGCTTGATTTCGAGAGTGATCGAAACTAATGAAAACATTGTTGGGGTAAAACCTAAAGGGAAAGGCCTAGCGCCAAATTGCATTGGCCATCTGATCTAACTTCTGGAGGCAGTCAAAATGAGTATTTGAATTCTTCCCTACCTTATTCCTGTGCTGAGATACAGGGTGCTCCAACCTGCTGTAAAATGCTTGAATTCGAGAGTGAGCGAAACTAATGAAAACATCGTTGTTGTAAAACCTAAAGGGAAAGGCCTAGCACCAAATTGCATTGGCCATCTGATCTAACTTCTGGAGGCAGTCAAAATGAGTATTTGAATTCTTCCCTACATTATTCCTGTGCTGAGATACAGGCTGCTCCAACCTGCTCTAAAATGCTTGATTTCGAGAGTGATCGAAACTAATGATAACATTGTTGGGGTAAAACCTAAAGGGAAAGGCCTAGCGCCAAATTGCATTGGCCATCTGATCTAACATCTGGAGGCAGTCAAAATGAGTATTTGAATTCTTCCCTACCTTATTCCTGTGCTGAGATACAGGCTGCTCCAACCTGCTGTAAAATGCTTGATTTCGGGAGTGATCGAAACTAATGAAAACATTGTTGGGGTAAAACCTAAAGGGAAAGACCTAGCACCAAATTGCATTGGCCATCTGATCTAACTTCTGGAGGCAGTCAAAATGAGTATTTGAATTCTTCCCTACCTTATTCCTGTGCTGTGATACAGGCTGCTCCAACCTGCTGTAAAATGCTTGATTTCGAGAGTGAGCGAAACTAATGAAAACATTGTTGGGGTAAAACCTAAAGGGAAAGGCCTAGCACCAAATTGCATTGGCCATCTGATCTAACTTCTGGAGGCAGTCAAAATGAGTATTTGAATTCTTCCCTACCTTATTCCTGTGCTGAGATACAGGCTGCTCCAACCTGCTGTAAAATGCTTGATTTCGAGAGTGAGCGAAACTAATGAAAACATTGTTGGGGTAAAACCTAAAGGGAAAGGCCTAGCACCAAATTGCATTGGCCATCTGATCTAACTTCTGGAGGCAGTCAAAATGAGTATTTGAATTCTTCCCTTCCTTATTCCTGTGCTGAGATACAGGCTGCTCCAACCTGCTGTAAAATGCTTGATTTCGAGAGTGAGCGAAACTAATGAAAACATTGTTGGGGTAAAACCTAAAGGGAAAGGCCTAGCACCAAATTGCATTGGCCATCTGATCTAACTTCTGGAGGCAGTCAAAATGAGTATTTGAATTCTTCCCTACCTTATTCCTGTGCTGAGATACAGGTTGCTCCAACCTGCTGTAAAATGCTTGATTTCGAGAGTGATCGAAACTAATGAAAACATTGTTGGGGTAAAACCTAAAGGGAAAGGCCTAGCGCCAAATTGCATTGGCCATCTGATCTAACTTCTGGAGGCAGTCAAAATGAATATTTGAATTCTTCCCTACCTTATTCCTGTGCTGAGATACAGGCTGCTCCAAGCTGCTGTAAAATGCTTGATTTCAAGAGTGAGCGAAACTAATGAAAACAATATTGGGGTAAAACCTAAAGGGAAAGGTCTAGCGCCAAATTGCATTGGCCATCTGATCTAACTTCTGGAGGCAGTCAAAATGAGTATTTGAATTCTTCCCTACCTTATTCCTGTGCTGAGATACAGGCTGCTCCAACCTGCTGTAAAATGCTTGATTTCGAGAGTGAGCGAAACTAATGAAAACATTGTTGGGGTAAAACCTAAAGGGAAAGGCCTAGCGCCAAATTGCATTGGCCATCTGATCTAACTTCTGGAGGCAGTCAAAATGAGTATTTGAATTCTTCCCAACCTTATTCCTGTGCTGAGATACAGGCTGCTCCAACCTGCTGTAAAATGCTTGATTTCGAGAGTGAGCGAAACTAATGAAAACATTGTTGGGGTAAAACCTAAAGGGAAAGACCTAGCACCAAATTGCATTGGCCATCTGATCTAACTTCTGGAGGCAGTCAAAATGAGTATTTGAATTCTTCCCTACCTTATTCCTGTGCTGAGATACAGGCTGCTCCAACCTGCTGTAAAATGCTTGATTTCTAGAGTGAGCGAAACTAATGAAAACATTGTTGGGGTAAAACCTAAAGGGAAAGGCCTTGCGCCAAATTGCATTGGCCATCTGATCTAACTTCTGGAGGCAGTCAAAATGAGTATTTGAATTCTTCCCTACCTTATTCCTGTGCTGAGATACAGGCTGCTCCAACCTGCTGTAAAATGCTTGATTTCGAGAGTGAGCGAAACTAATGAAAACATTGTTGGGGTAAAACCTAAAGGGAAAGGCCTAGCACCAAATTGCATTGACCATCTGATCTAAAATCTGGAGGCAGTCAAAATGAGTATTTGAATTCTTCCCTACCTTATTCCTGTGCTGAGATACAGGCTGCTCCAACCTGCTGTAAAATGCTTGATTTCGAGAGTGAGCGAAACTAATGAAAACATTGTTGGGGTAAAACCTAAAGGGAAAGGCCTAGCACCAAATTGCATTGGCCATCTGATCTAACTTCTGGAGGCAGTCAAAATGAGTATTTGAATTCTTCCCTACCTTATTCCTGTGCTGAGATACAGGCTGCTCCAACCTGCTGTAAAATGCTTGATTTCGAGAGTGAGCGAAACTAATGAAAACATTGTTGGGGTAAAACCTAAAGGGAAAGGCCTAGCACCAAATTGCATTGGCCATCTGATCTAACTTCTGGAGGCAGTCAAAATGAGTATTTGAATTCTTCCCTACCTTATTCCTGTGCTGAGATACAGGCTGCTCCAACCTGCTGTAAAATGCTTGATTTCGAGAGTGAGCGAAACTAATGAAAACATTGTTGGGGTAAAACCTAAAGGGAAAGGCCTAGCGCCAAATTGCATTGGCCATCTGATCTAACTTCTGGAGGCAGTCAAAATGAATATTTGAATTCTTCCCTACCTTATTCCTGTGCTGAGATACAGGCTGCTCCAACCTGCTGTAAAATGCTTGATTTCGAGAGTGAGCGAAACTAATGAAAACATTGTTGGGGTAAAACCTAAAGGGAAAGGCCTAGCGCCAAATTGCATTCGCCATCTGATCTAACTTCTGGAGGCAGTCAAAATGATTCTTAGAATTCTTCCCTACCTTATTCCTGTGCTGAGATACAGGCTGCTCCAACCTGCTGTAAAATGCTTGATTTCGAGAGTGAGCGAAACTAATGAAAACATTGTTGGGGTAAAACCTAAAGGGAAAGGCCTAGCACCAAATTGCATTGGCCATCTGATCTAACTTCTGGAGGCAGTCAAAATGAGTATTTGAATTCTTCCCTACCTTATTCCTGTGCTGAGATACAGGCTGCTCCAACCTGCTCTAAAATGCTTGATTTCGAGAGTGATCGAAACTAATGAAAACATTGTTGGGGTAAAACCTAAAGGGAAAGGCCTAGCACCAAATTGCATTGGCCATCTGATCTAACTTCTGGAGGCAGTCAAAATGAGCCTTAGAATTCTTCCCTACCTTATTCCTGTGCTGAGATACAGGCTGCTCCAACCTGCTGTAAAATGCTTGATTTCGAGAGTGAGCGAAACTAATGAAAACATTGTTGGGGTAAAACCTAAAGGGAAAGGCCTAGCACCAAATTGCATTGGCCATCTGATCTAACTTCTGGAGGCAGTCAAAATGAGTATTTGAATTCTTCCCTACCTTATTCCTGTGCTGAGATACAGGCTGCTCCAACCTGCTGTAAAATGCTTGATTTCGAGAGTGATCGAAACTAATGAAAACATTGTTGGGGTAAAACCTAAAGGGAAAGGCCTAGCACCAAATTGCATTGGCCATCTGATCTAACTTCTGGAGGCAGTCAAAATGAGTATTTGAATTCTTCCCTACCTTATTCCTGTGCTGAGATACAGGCTGCTCCAACCTGCTGTAAAATGCTTGATTTCGAGAGTGAGCGAAACTAATGAAAACATTGTTGGGGTAAAACCTAAAGGGAAAGACCTAGCACCAAATTGCATTGGCCATCTGATCTAACTTCTGGAGGCAGTCAAAATGAGTATTTGAATTCTTCCCTACCTTATTCCTGTGCTGAGATACAGGCTGCTCCAACCTGCTGTAAAATGCTTGATTTCGAGAGTGAGCGAAACTAATGAAAACATTGTTGGGGTAAAACCTAAAGGGAAAGGCCTAGCACCAAATTGCATTGGCCATCTGATCTAACTTCTGGAGGCAGTCAAAATGAGTATTTGAATTCTTCCCTACCTTATTCCTGTGCTGAGATACAGGCTGCTCCAACCTGCTGTAAAATGCTTGATTTCGAGAGTGAGCGAAACTAATGAAAACATTGTTGGGGTAAAACCTAAAGGGAAAGGCCTAGCACCAAATTCCATTGGCCATCTGATCTAACTTCTGGAGGCAGTCAAAATGAGTATTTGAATTCTTCCCTACCTTATTCCTGTGCTGAGATACAGGCTGCTCCAACCTGCTGTAAAATGCTTGATTTCGAGAGTGAGCGAAACTAATGAAAACATTGTTGGGGTAAAACCTAAAGGGAAAGGCCTAGCACCAAATTGCATTGGCCATCTGATCTAACTTCTGGAGGCAGTCAAAATGAGTATTTGAATTCTTCCCTACCTTATTCCTGTGCTGAGATACAGGCTGCTCCAACCTGCTGTAAAATGCTTGATTTCGAGAGTGAGCGAAACTAATGAAAACATTGTTGGGGTAAAACCTAAAGGAAAAGGCCTAGCACCAAATTGCATTGGCCATCTGATCTAACTTCTGGAGGCAGTCAAAATGAGTATTTGAATTCTTCCCTACCTTATTCCTGTGCTGAGATACAGGCTGCTCCAACCTGCTGTAAAATGCTTGATTTCGAGAGTGAGCGAAACTAATGAAAACATTGTTGGGGTAAAACCTAAAGGGAAAGGCCTAGCACCAAATTGCATTGGCCATCTGATCTAACTTCTGGAGGCAGTCAAAATGACTATTTGAATTCTTCCCTACCTTATTCCTGTGCTGAGATACAGGCTGCTCCAACCTGCTGTAAAATGCTTGATTTCGAGAGTGATCGAAACTAATGAAAACATTGTTGGGGTAAAACCTAAAGGGAAAGGCCTAGCACCAAATTGCATTGGCCATCTGATCTAACTTCTGGAGGCAGTCAAAATGAGTATTTGAATTCTTCCCTACCTTATTCCTGTGCTGAGATACAGGCTGCTCCAATCTGCTGTAAAATGCTTGATTTCGAGAGTGAGCGAAACTAATGAAAACATTGTTGGGGTAAAACCTAAAGGGAAAGGCCTAGCGCCAAATTGCATTGGCCATCTGATCTAACTTCTGGAGGCAGTCAAAATGAATATTTGAATTCTTCCCTACCTTATTCCTGTGCTGAGATACAGGCTGCTCCAACCTGCTGTAAAATGCTTGATTTCGAGAGTGATCGAAACTAATGAAAACATTGTTGGGGTAAAACCTAAAGGGAAAGGCCTTGCGCCAAATTGCAATGGCCATCTGATCTAACTTCTGGAGGCAGTCAAAATGAGTATTTGAATTCTTCCCTACCTTATTCCTGTGCTGAGATACAGGCTGCTCCAACCTGCTGTAAAATGCTTGATTTCGAGAGTGAGCGAAACTAATGAAAACATTGTTGGGGTAAAACCTAAAGGGAAAGGCCTAGCACCAAATTGCATTGGCCATCTGATCTAACTTCTGGAGGCAGTCAAAATGAGTATTTGAATTCTTCCCTACCTTATTCCTGTGCTGAGATACAGGCTGCTCCAACCTGCTCTAAAATGCTTGATTTCGAGAGTGAGCGAAACTAATGAAAACATTGTTGGGGTAAAACCTAAAGGGAAAGGCCTAGCACCAAATTGCATTGGCCATCTGATCTAACTTCTGGAGGCAGTCAAAATGAGTATTTGAATTCTTCCCTACCTTATTCCTGTGCTGAGATACAGGGTGCTCCAACCTGCTGTAAAATGCTTGATTTCGAGAGTGAGCGAAACTAATGAAAACATTGTTGGGGTAAAACCTAAAGGGAAAGGCCTAGCACCAAATTGCATTGGCCATCTGATCTAACTTCTGGAGGCAGTCAAAATGAGTATTTGAATTCTTCCCTACCTTATTCCTGTGCTGAGATACAGGGTGCTCCAACCTGCTGTAAAATGCTTGATTTCGAGAGTGAGCGAAACTAATGAAAACTTTGTTGGGGTAAAACCTAAAGGGAAAGGCCTAGCACCAAATTGCATTGGCCATCTGATCTAACTTCTGGAGGCAGTCAAAATGAGTATTTGAATTCTTCCCTACCTTATTCCTGTGCTGAGATACAGGCTGCTCCAACCTGCTGTAAAATGCTTGATTTCGAGAGTGAGCGAAACTAATGAAAACATTGTTGGGGTAAAACCTAAAGGGAAAGGCCTAGCACCAAATTGCATTGGCCATCTGATCTAACTTCTGGAGGCAGTCAAAATGAGTATTTGAATTCTTCCCTACCTTATTCCTGTGCTGAGATACAGGCTGCTCCAACCTGCTGTAAAATGCTTGATTTCGAGAGTGAGCGAAACTAATGAAAACATTGTTGGGGTAAAACCTAAAGGGAAAGGCCTAGCACCAAATTGCATTGGCCATCTGATCTAACTTCTGGAGGCAGTCAAAATGAGTATTTGAATTCTTCCCTACCTTATTCCTGTGCTGAGATACAGGCTGCTCCAACCTGCTGTAAAATGCTTGATTTCGAGAGTGAGCGAAACTAATGAAAACATTGTTGGGGTAAAACCTAAAGGGAAAGACCTAGCACCAAATCCAATTTGCCATCTGATCTAACTTCTGGAGGCAGTCAAAATGAGTATTTGAATTCTTCCCTACCTTATTCCTGTGCTGAGATACAGGCTGCTCCAAGCTGCTGTAAAATGCTTGATTTCGAGCGTGATCGAAACTCATGAAAACATTGCTGGGGTAAAACCTAAAGGGATAGGCCTAGCACCAAATTGCATTGGCCATCTGATCTAACTTCTGGAGGCAGTCAAAATGAGTATTTGAATTCTTCCCTACCTTATTCCTGTGCTGAGATACAGGCTGCTCCAACCTGCTGTAAAATGCTTGATTTCGAGAGTGAGCGAAACTAATGAAAACATTGTTGGGGTAAAACCTAAAGGGAAAGGCCTAGCACCAAATTGCATTGGCCATCTGATCTAACTTCTGGAGGCAGTCAAAATGAGTATTTGAATTCTTCCCTACCTTATTCCTGTGCTGAGATACAGGCTGCTCCAACCTGCTGTAAAATGCTTGATTTCGAGAGTGAGCGAAACTAATGAAAACATTGTTGGGGTAAAACCTAAAGGGAAAGGCCTAGCACCAAATTGCATTGGCCATCTGATCTAACTTCTGGAGGCAGTCAGAATGATCCTTAGAATTCTTCCCTACCGTATTCCTGTGCTGAGATACAGGCTGCTCCAACCTGCTGTAAAATGCTTGATTTCGAGAGTGAGCGAAACTCATGAAAACATTGTTGGGGTAAAACCTAAAGGGAAAGGCCTAGCACCAAATTGCATTGGCCATCTGATCTAACTTCTGGAGGCAGTCAAAATGAGTATTTGAATTCTTCCCTACCTTATTCCTGTGCTGAGATACAGGCTGCTCCAACCTGCTGTAAAATGCTTGATTTCGAGAATGAGCGAAACTAATGAAAACATTGTTGGGGAAAACCTAAAGGGAAAGGCCTAGCACCAAATTGCATTGGCCATCTGATCTAACTTCTGGAGGCAGTCAAAATGAGTATTTGAATTCTTCCCTACCTTATTCCTGTGTTGAGATACAGGCTGCTCCAACCTGCTGTAAAATGCTTGATTTCGAGAGTGAGCGAAACTAGTGAAAACATTGTTGGGGTAAAACCTAAAGGGAAAGGCCTAGCACCAAATTGCATTGGCCATCTGATCTAACTTCTGGAGGCAGTCAAAATGACTATTTGAATTCTTCCCTACCTTATTCCTGTGCTGAGATACAGGCTGCTCCAACCTGCTGCAAAATGCTTGATTTCGAGAGTGAGCGAAACTAATGAAAACATTGTTGGGGTAAAACCTAAAGGGAAAGGCCTAGCACCAAATTGCATTGCCATCTGATCTAACTTCTGGAGGCAGTCAAAATGATCCTTAGAATTCTTCCCTACCGTATTCCTGTGCTGAGATACAGGCTGCTCCAACCTGCTCTAAAATGCTTGATTTCGAGAGTGAGCGAAACTAATGAAAACATTGTTGGGGTAAAACCTAAAGGGAAAGGCCTAGCACCAAATTGCATTGGCCATCTGATCTAACTTCTGGAGGCAGTCAAAATGAGTATTTGAATTCTTCCCTACCTTATTCCTGTGCTGAGATACAGGCTGCTCCAACCTGCTGTAAAATGCTTGATTTCGAGAGTGATCGAAACTAATGAAAACATTGTTGGGGTAAAACCTAAAGGGAAAGGCCTAGCGCCAAATTGAATTGGCCATCTGATCTAACTTCTGGAGGCAGTCAAAATGAGTATTTGAATTCTTCCCTACCTTATCCCTGTGCTGAGATACAGGCTGCTCCAACCTGCTGTAAAATGCTTGATTTCGAGAGTGAGCGAAACTAATGAAAACATTGTTGGGGTAAAACCTAAAGGGAAAGGCCTAGCACCAAATTGCATTGGCCATCTGATCTAACTACTGGAGGCAGTCAAAATGATCCTTAGAATTCTTCCCTACCTTATTCCTGTGCTGAGATACAGGCTGCTCCAAGCTGCTGTAAAATGCTTGATTTCGAGCGTGATCGAAACTCATGAAAACATTTCTGGGGTAAAACCTAAAGGGATAGGCCTAGCACCAAATTGCATTGGCCATCTGATCTAACTTCTGGAGGCAGTCAAAATGAGTATTTGAATTCTTCCCTACCTTATTCCTGTGCTGAGATACAGGCTGCTCCAACCTGCTGTAAAATGCTTGATTTCGAGAGTGATCGAAACTAATGAAAACATTGTTGGGGTAAAACCTAAAGGGAAAGGCCTAGCACCAAATTGCATTGGCCATCTGATCTAACTTCTGGAGGCAGTCAAAATGAGTATTTGAATTCTTCCCTACCTTATTCCTGTGCTGAGATACAGGCTGCTCCAACCTGCTGTAAAATGCTTGATTTCGAGAGTGAGCGAAACTAATGAAAACATTGTTGGGGTAAAACCTAAAGGGAAAGGCCTAGCACCAAATTGCATTGGCCATCTGATCTAACTTCTGGAGGCAGTCAGAATGATCCTTAGAATTCTTCCCTACCGTATTCCTGTGCTGAGATACAGGCTGCTCCAACCTGCTGTAAAATGCTTGATTTCGAGAGTGAGCGAAACTCATGAAAACATTGTTGGGGTAAAACCTAAAGGGAAAGGCCTAGCACCAAATTGCATTGGCCATCTGATCTAACTTCTGGAGGCAGTCAAAATGAGTATTTGAATTCTTCCCTACCTTATTCCTGTGCTGAGATACAGGCTGCTCCAACCTGCTGTAAAATGCTTGATTTCGAGAGTGAGCGAAACTAATGAAAACATTGTTGGGGAAAACCTAAAGGGAAAGGCCTAGCACCAAATCCAATTGGCCATCTGATCTAACTTCTGGAGGCAGTCAAAATGATCCTTAGAATTCTTCCCTACCTTATTCCTGTGCTGAGATACAGGCTGCTCCAACCTGCTGTAAAATGCTTGATTTCGAGAGTGAGCGAAACTCATGAAAACATTGTGGGGGTAAAACCTAAAGGGAAAGGCCTAGCACCAAATTGCATTGGCCATCTGATCTAACTTCTGGAGGCAGTCAAAATGAGTATTTGAATTCTTCCCTACCTTATTCCTGTGCTGAGATACAGGCTGCTCCAACCTGCTGTAAAATGCTTGATTTCGAGAGTGATCGAAACTAATGAAAACATTGTTGGGGTAAAACCTAAAGGGAAAGGCCTAGCACCAAATTGCATTGGCCATCTGATCTAACTTCTGGAGGCAGTCAAAATGATTCTTAGAATTCTTCCCTACCTTATTCCTGTGCTGAGATAGAGGCTGCTCCAACCTGCTGTAAAATGCTTGATTTCGAGAGTGAGCGAAACTAATGAAAACATTGTTGGGGTAAAACCTAAAGGGAAAGGTGTAGCGCTAAATTGCATTGGCCATCTGATCTAACTTCTGGAGGCAGTCAAAATGAGTATTTGAATTCTTCCCTACCTTATTCCTGTGCTGAGATACAGGCTGCTCCAACCTGCTATAAAATGCTTGATTTCGAGAGTGAGCGAAACTAATGAAAACATTGTTGAGGTAAAACCTAAAGGGAAAGGCCTAGCGCCAAATTGCATTGGCCATCTGATCTAACTTCTGGAGGCTGTCAAAATGATTCTTAGAATTCTTCCCTACCTTATTCCTGTGCTGAGATACAGGCTGCTCCAACCTGCTGTAAAATGCTTGATTTCGAGAGTGAGCGAAACTAATGAAAACATTATTGGGGTAAAACCTAAAGGGAAAGGCCTAGCGCCAAATTGCATTGGCCATCTGATCTAACTTCTGGAGGCAGTCAAAATGAGTATTTGAATTCTTCCCTACCTTATTCCTGTGCTGAGATACAGGCTGCTCCAACCTGCTGTAAAATGCTTGATTTCGAGAGTGAGCGAAACTAATGAAAACATTGTTGGGGTAAAACCTAAAGGGAAAGGCCTAGCACCAAATTGCATTGGCCATCTGATCTAACTTCTGGAGGCAGTCAAAATGATCCTTAGAATTCTTCCCTACCTTATTCCTGTGCCGAGATACAGGCTGCTCCAACATCCTGTAAAATGCTTGATTTCGAGAGTGAGTGAAACTAACGAAAACATTGTTGGGGTAAAACCTAAAGGGAAAGGCCTAGCACCAAATTGCATTGGCCATCTGATCTAACTTCTGGAGGCAGTCAAAATGAGTATTTGAATTCTTCCCTACCTTATTCCTGTGCTGAGATACAGGCTGCTCCAACCTGCTGTAAAATGCTTGATTTCGAGAGTGAGCGAAACTAATGAAAACATTGTTGGGGTAAAACCTAAAGGGAAAGGCCTAGCACCAAATTGCATTGCCATCTGATCTAACTTCTGGAGGCAGTCAAAATGATCCTTAGAATTCTTCCCTACCTTATTCCTGTGCTGAGATACAGGCTGCTCCAACCTGCTGTAAAATGCTTGATTTCGAGAGTGAGCGAAACTAATGAAAACATTGTTGGGGTAAAACCTAAAGGGAAAGGCCTAGCACCAAATTGCATTGGCCATCTGATCTAACTTCTGGAGGCAGTCAAAATGAGTATTTGAATTCTTCCCTACCTTATTCCTGTGCTGAGATACAGGCTGCTCCAACCTGCTGTAAAATGCTTGATTTCGAGAGTGATCGAAACTAATGAAAACATTGTTGGGGTAAAACCTAAAGGGAAAGGCCTAGCGCCAAATTGCATTGGCCATCTGATCTAACTTCTGGAGGCAGTCAAAATGAGTATTTGAATTCTTCCCTACCTTATTCCTGTGCTGAGATACAGGCTGCTCCAAGCTGCTGTAAAATGCTTGATTTCGAGAGTGAGCGAAACTAATGAAAACATTGTTGGGGTAAAACCTAAAGGGAAAGGCCTAGCGCCAAATTGCATTGGTCATCTCATCTAACTTCTGGAGGCAGTCAAAATGAGTATTTGAATTCTTCCCTACCTTATTCCTGTGCTGAAATACAGGCTGCTCCAACCTGCTGTAAAATGCTTGATTTCGAGAGTGATCGAAACTAATGAAAACATTGTTGGGGTAAAACCTAAAGGGAAAGACCTAGCGCCAAATTGCATTGGCCATCTGATCTAACTTCTGGAGGCAGTCAAAATGATCCTTAGAATTCTTCCCTACCTTATTCCTGTGCTGAGATACAGGCTGCTCCAACCTGCTGTAAAATGCTTGATTTCGAGAGTGAGCGAAACTAATGAAAACATTGTTGGGGTAAAACCTAAAGGGAAAGGCTTAGCACCAAATTGCATTGGCCATCTGATCTAACTTCTGGAGGCAGTCAAAATGATTCTTACAATTCTTCCCTACCTTATTCCTGTGCTGAGATACAGGGTGCTCCAAACTGCTGTAAAATGCTTGATTTCGAGAGTGAGCGAAACTAATGAAAACATTGTTGGGGTAAAACCTAAAGGGAAAGGCTTAGCACCAAATTGCATTGGCCATCTGATCTAACTTCTGGAGGCAGTCAAAATGATTCTTACAATTCTTCCCTACCTTATTCCTGTGCTGAGATACAGGCTGCTCCAAACTGCTGTAAAATGCTTGATTTCGAGAGTGAGCGAAACTAATGAAAACATTGTTGGGGTAAAACCTAAAGGGAAAGGCCTAGCACCAAATTGCATTGGCCATCTGATCTAACTTCTGGAGGCAGTCAAAATGAGTATTTGAATTCTTCCCTACCTTATTCCTGTGCTGAGATACAGGCTGCTCCAACCTGCTGTAAAATGCTTGATTTCGAGAGTGAGCGAAACTCATGAAAACATTGTTGGGGTAAAACCTAAAGGGAAAGGCCTAGCACCAAATTGCATTGGCCATCTGATCTAACTTCTGGAGGCAGTCAAAATGAGTATTTGAATTCTTCCCTACCTTATTCCTGTGCTGAGATACAGGCTGCTCCAACCTGCTGTAAAATGCTTGATTTCGAGAGTGAGCGAAACTAATGAAAACATTGTTGGGGTAAAACCTAAAGGGAAAGGCCTAGCACCAAATTGCATTGGCCATCTGATCTAACTTCTGGAGGCAGTCAGAATGATCCTTAGAATTCTTCCCTACCGTATTCCTGTGCTGAGATACAGGCTGCTCCAACCTGCTGTAAAATGCTTGATTTCGAGAGTGAGCGAAACTCATGAAAACATTGTTGGGGTAAAACCTAAAGGGAAAGGCCTAGCACCAAATTGCATTGGCCATCTGATCTAACTTCTGGAGGCAGTCAAAATGAGTATTTGAATTCTTCCCTACCTTATTCCTGTGCTGAGATACAGGCTGCTCCAACCTGCTGTAAAATGCTTGATTTCGAGAGTGAGCGAAACTAATGAAAACATTGTTGGGGAAAACCTAAAGGGAAAGGCCTAGCACCAAATCCAATTGGCCATCTGATCTAACTTCTGGAGGCAGTCAAAATGATCCTTAGAATTCTTCCCTACCTTATTCCTGTGCTGAGATACAGGCTGCTCCAACCTGCTGTAAAATGCTTGATTTCGAGAGTGAGCGAAACTCATGAAAACATTGTGGGGGTAAAACCTAAAGGGAAAGGCCTAGCACCAAATTGCATTGGCCATCTGATCTAACTTCTGGAGGCAGTCAAAATGAGTATTTGAATTCTTCCCTACCTTATTCCTGTGCTGAGATACAGGCTGCTCCAACCTGCTGTAAAATGCTTGATTTCGAGAGTGATCGAAACTAATGAAAACATTGTTGGGGTAAAACCTAAAGGGAAAGGCCTAGCACCAAATTGCATTGGCCATCTGATCTAACTTCTGGAGGCAGTCAAAATGATTCTTAGAATTCTTCCCTACCTTATTCCTGTGCTGAGATAGAGGCTGCTCCAACCTGCTGTAAAATGCTTGATTTCGAGAGTGAGCGAAACTAATGAAAACATTGTTGGGGTAAAACCTAAAGGGAAAGGTGTAGCGCTAAATTGCATTGGCCATCTGATCTAACTTCTGGAGGCAGTCAAAATGAGTATTTGAATTCTTCCCTACCTTATTCCTGTGCTGAGATACAGGCTGCTCCAACCTGCTATAAAATGCTTGATTTCGAGAGTGAGCGAAACTAATGAAAACATTGTTGAGGTAAAACCTAAAGGGAAAGGCCTAGCGCCAAATTGCATTGGCCATCTGATCTAACTTCTGGAGGCTGTCAAAATGATTCTTAGAATTCTTCCCTACCTTATTCCTGTGCTGAGATACAGGCTGCTCCAACCTGCTGTAAAATGCTTGATTTCGAGAGTGAGCGAAACTAATGAAAACATTATTGGGGTAAAACCTAAAGGGAAAGGCCTAGCGCCAAATTGCATTGGCCATCTGATCTAACTTCTGGAGGCAGTCAAAATGAGTATTTGAATTCTTCCCTACCTTATTCCTGTGCTGAGATACAGGCTGCTCCAACCTGCTGTAAAATGCTTGATTTCGAGAGTGAGCGAAACTAATGAAAACATTGTTGGGGTAAAACCTAAAGGGAAAGGCCTAGCACCAAATTGCATTGGCCATCTGATCTAACTTCTGGAGGCAGTCAAAATGATCCTTAGAATTCTTCCCTACCTTATTCCTGTGCCGAGATACAGGCTGCTCCAACATCCTGTAAAATGCTTGATTTCGAGAGTGAGTGAAACTAACGAAAACATTGTTGGGGTAAAACCTAAAGGGAAAGGCCTAGCACCAAATTGCATTGGCCATCTGATCTAACTTCTGGAGGCAGTCAAAATGAGTATTTGAATTCTTCCCTACCTTATTCCTGTGCTGAGATACAGGCTGCTCCAACCTGCTGTAAAATGCTTGATTTCGAGAGTGAGCGAAACTAATGAAAACATTGTTGGGGTAAAACCTAAAGGGAAAGGCCTAGCACCAAATTGCATTGCCATCTGATCTAACTTCTGGAGGCAGTCAAAATGATCCTTAGAATTCTTCCCTACCTTATTCCTGTGCTGAGATACAGGCTGCTCCAACCTGCTGTAAAATGCTTGATTTCGAGAGTGAGCGAAACTAATGAAAACATTGTTGGGGTAAAACCTAAAGGGAAAGGCCTAGCACCAAATTGCATTGGCCATCTGATCTAACTTCTGGAGGCAGTCAAAATGAGTATTTGAATTCTTCCCTACCTTATTCCTGTGCTGAGATACAGGCTGCTCCAACCTGCTGTAAAATGCTTGATTTCGAGAGTGATCGAAACTAATGAAAACATTGTTGGGGTAAAACCTAAAGGGAAAGGCCTAGCGCCAAATTGCATTGGCCATCTGATCTAACTTCTGGAGGCAGTCAAAATGAGTATTTGAATTCTTCCCTACCTTATTCCTGTGCTGAGATACAGGCTGCTCCAAGCTGCTGTAAAATGCTTGATTTCGAGAGTGAGCGAAACTAATGAAAACATTGTTGGGGTAAAACCTAAAGGGAAAGGCCTAGCGCCAAATTGCATTGGTCATCTCATCTAACTTCTGGAGGCAGTCAAAATGAGTATTTGAATTCTTCCCTACCTTATTCCTGTGCTGAAATACAGGCTGCTCCAACCTGCTGTAAAATGCTTGATTTCGAGAGTGATCGAAACTAATGAAAACATTGTTGGGGTAAAACCTAAAGGGAAAGACCTAGCGCCAAATTGCATTGGCCATCTGATCTAACTTCTGGAGGCAGTCAAAATGATCCTTAGAATTCTTCCCTACCTTATTCCTGTGCTGAGATACAGGCTGCTCCAACCTGCTGTAAAATGCTTGATTTCGAGAGTGAGCGAAACTAATGAAAACATTGTTGGGGTAAAACCTAAAGGGAAAGGCTTAGCACCAAATTGCATTGGCCATCTGATCTAACTTCTGGAGGCA
Organism: Melanerpes formicivorus; assembly: GCF_026170545.1. NCBI lineage: Eukaryota > Metazoa > Chordata > Aves > Piciformes > Picidae > Melanerpes > Melanerpes formicivorus. The sequence continues at coordinate 63,358 of NW_027143150.1, forward strand.
GTCAAAATGATTCTTACAATTCTTCCCTACCTTATTCCTGTGCTGAGATACAGGGTGCTCCAAACTGCTGTAAAATGCTTGATTTCGAGAGTGAGCGAAACTAATGAAAACATTGTTGGGGTAAAACCTAAAGGGAAAGGCTTAGCACCAAATTGCATTGGCCATCTGATCTAACTTCTGGAGGCAGTCAAAATGATTCTTACAATTCTTCCCTACCTTATTCCTGTGCTGAGATACAGGCTGCTCCAAACTGCTGTAAAATGCTTGATTTCGAGAGTGAGCGAAACTAATGAAAACATTGTTGGGGTAAAACCTAAAGGGAAAGGCCTAGCACCAAATTGCATTGGCCATCTGATCTAACTTCTGGAGGCAGTCAAAATGAGTATTTGAATTCTTCCCTACCTTATTCCTGTGCTGAGATACAGGCTGCTCCAACCTGCTGTAAAATGCTTGATTTCGAGAGTGAGCGAAACTCATGAAAACATTGTTGGGGTAAAACCTAAAGGGAAAGGCCTAGCACCAAATTGCATTGGCCATCTGATCTAACTTCTGGAGGCAGTCAAAATGAGTATTTGAATTCTTCCCTACCTTATTCCTGTGCTGAGATACAGGCTGCTCCAACCTGCTGTAAAATGCTTGATTTCGAGAGTGAGCGAAACTAATGAAAACATTGTTGGGGTAAAACCTAAAGGGAAAGGCCTAGCACCAAATTGCATTGGCCATCTGATCTAACTTCTGGAGGCAGTCAAAATGATTCTGAGAATTCTTCCCTACCTTATTCCTGTGCTGAGATACAGGCTGCTCCAACCTGCTGTAAAATGCCTGATTTCGAGAGTGAGCGAAACTAATGAAAACATTGTTGGGGTAAAATCTTATGGGAAAGGCCTAGCGCCAAATTGCATTGGCCATCTGATCTAACTTCTGGAGGCAGTCAAAATGAGTATTTGAATTCTTCCCTATTTTATTCCTGTGCTGAGATACAGGCTGCTCCAACCTGCTGTAAAATGCTTGATTTCGAGAGTGAGCGAAACTAATGAAAACATTGTTGGGGTAAAACCTAAAGGGAAAGGCCTAGCACCAAATTGCATTGGCCATCTGATCTAACTTCTGGAGGCTGTCAAAATGATTCTTAGAATTCTTCCCTACCTTATTCCTGTGCTGAGATACAGGCTGCTCCAACCTGCTGTAAAATGCTTGATTTCGAGAGTGAGCGAAACTAATGAAAACATTATTGGGGTAAAACCTAAAGGGAAAGGCCTAGCGCCAAATTGCATTGGCCATCTGATCTAACTTCTGGAGGCAGTCAAAATGAGTATTTGAATTATTCCCTACCTTATTCCTGTGCTGAGATACAGGCTGCTCCAACCTGCTGTAAAATGCTTGATTTCGAGAGTGAGCGAAACTAATGAAAACATTGTTGGGGTAAAACCTAAAGGGAAAGGCCTAGCACCAAATTGCATTGGCCATCTGATCTAACTTCTGGAGGCAGTCAAAATGATCCTTAGAATTCTTCCCTACCTTATTCCTGTGCCGACATACAGGCTGCTCCAACCTGCTGTAAAATGCTTGATTTCGAGCGTGATCGAAACTCATGAAAACATTGCTGGGGTAAAACCTAAAGGGAAAGGCCTAGCACCAAATTGCATTGGCCATCTGATCTAACTTCTGGAGGCAGTCAAAATGAGTATTTGAATTCTTCCCTACCTTATTCCTGTGCTGAGATACAGGCTGCTCCAACCTGCTGTAAAATGCTTGATTTCGAGAGTGAGCGAAACTAATGAAAACATTGTTGGGGTAAAACCTAAAGGGAAAGGCCTAGCACCAAATTGCATTGGCCATCTGATCTAACTTCTGGAGGCAGTCAGAATGATCCTTAGAATTCTTCCCTACCGTATTCCTGTGCTGAGATACAGGCTGCTCCAACCTGCTGTAAAATGCTTGATTTCGAGAGTGAGCGAAACTAATGAAAACATTGTTGGGGTAAAACCTAAAGGGAAAGGCCTAGCACCAAATTGCATTGGCCATCTGATCTAACTTCTGGAGGCAGTCAAAATGAGTATTTGAATTCTTCCCTACCTTATTCCTGTGCTGAGATACAGGCTGCTCCAACCTGCTGTAAAATGCTTGATTTCGAGAGTGAGCGAAACTAATGAAAACATTATTGGGGTAAAACCTAAAGGGAAAGGCCTAGCGCCAAATTGCATTGGCCATCTGATCTAACTTCTGGAGGCAGTCAAAATGAGTATTTGAATTCTTCCCTGCCTTATTCCTGTGCTGAGATACAGGCTGCTCCAACCTGCTGTAAAATGCTTGATTTTGAGAGTGAGCGAAACTAATGAAAACATTGTTGGGGTAAAACCTAAAGGGAAAGACCTAGCACCAAATTGCATTGGCCATCTGATCTAACTTCTGGAGGCAGTCAAAATGATCCTTAGAATTCTTCCCTACCTTATTCCTGTGCCGAGATACAGGCTGCTCCAACATCCTGTAAAATGCTTGATTTCGAGAGTGAGTGAAACTAACGAAAACATTGTTGGGGTAAAACCTAAAGGGAAAGGCCTAGCACCAAATTGCATTGGCCATCTGATCTAACTTCTGGAGGCAGTCAAAATGAGTATTTGAATTCTTCCCTACCTTATTCCTGTGCTGAGATACAGGCTGCTCCAACCTGCTGTAAAATGCTTGATTTCGAGAGTGAGCGAAACTAATGAAAACATTGTTGGGGTAAAACCTAAAGGGAAAGGCCTAGCACCAAATTGCATTGGCCATCTGATCTAACTTCTGGAGGCAGTCAGAATGATCCTTAGAATTCTTCCCTACCGTATTCCTGTGCTGAGATACAGGCTGCTCCAACCTGCTGTAAAATGCTTGATTTCGAGAGTGAGCGAAACTAATGAAAACATTGTTGGGGTAAAACCTAAAGGGAAAGGCCTAGCACCAAATTCCATTGGCCATCTGATCTAACTTCTGGAGGCAGTCAAAATGAGTATTTGAATTCTTCCCTACCTTATTCCTGTGCTGAGATACAGGCTGCTCCAACCTGCTGTAAAATGCTTGATTTCGAGCGTGATCGAAACTAATGAAAACATTGTTGGGGTAAAACCTAAAGGGAAAGGCCGAGCGCCAAATTGCATTGGCCATCTGATCTAACTTCTGGAGGCAGTCAAAATGAGTATTTGAATTCTTCCCTACCTTATTCCTGTGCTGAGATACAGGCTGCTCCAATCTGCTCTAAAATGCTTGATTTCGAGAGTGAGCGAAACTAATGAAAACATTCTAGGGGTAAAACCTAAAGGGAAAGGCCTAGCACCAAATTGCATTCGCCATCTGATCTAACTTCTGGAGGCAGTCAAAATGAGTATTTGAATTCTTCCCTACCTTATTCCTGTGCTGAGATACAGGCTACTCCAACCTGCTGTAAAATGCTTGATTTCGAGAGTGAGTGAAACTAATGAAAACATTGTTGGGGTAAAACCTAAAGGGAAAGGCCTAGCACCAAATTGCATTGGCCATCTGATCTAACTTCTGGAAGCAGTCAAAATGAGTATTTGAATTCTTCCCTACCTTATTCCTGTGCTGAGATACAGGCTGCTCCAATCTGCTCTAAAATGCTTGATTTCGAGAGTGAGCGAAACTAATGAAAACATTGTTGGGGTAAAACCTAAAGGGAAAGGCCTAGCACCAAATTGCATTGGCCATCTGATCTAACTTCTGGAGGCAGTCAAAATGAGTATTTGAATTCTTCCCTACCTTATTCCTGTGCTGAGATACAGGCTGCTCCAACCTGCTGTAAAATGCTTGATTTCGAGAGTGAGCGAAACTAATGAAAACATTGTTGGGGTAAAACCTAAAGGGAAAGGCCTAGCACCAAATTGCATTGGCCATCTGATCTAACTTCTGGAGGCATTCAAAATGAGTATTTGAATTCTTCCCTACCTTATTCCTGTGCTGAGATACAGGCTGCTCCAAACTGCTGTAAAATGCTTGATTTCGAGAGTGAGCGAAACTAATGAAAACATTGTTGGGGTAAAACCTAAAGGGAAAGGCCTAGCACCAAATTGCACTGGCCATATGATCTAACTTCTGGAGGCAGTCAAAATGAGTATTTGAATTCTTCCCTACCTTATTCCTGTGCTGAGATACAGGGTGCTCCAACCTGCAGTAAAATGCTTGATTTCGAGAGTGATCGAAACTAATGAAAACATTGTTGGGGTAAAACCTAAAGGGAAAGGCCTAGCACCAAATTGCATTGGCCATCTGATCTAACTTCTGGAGGCAGTCAAAATGAGTATTTGAATTCTTCCCTACCTTATTCCTGTGCTGAGATACAGGCTGCTCCAACCTGCTGTAAAATGCTTGATTTCGAGAGTGAGCGAAACTAATGAAAACATTGTTGGGGTAAAACCTAAAGGGAAAGGCCTAGCACCAAATTGCATTGGCCATCTGATCTAACTTCTGGAGGCAGTCAAAATGAATATTTGAATTCTTCCCTACCTTATTCCTGTGCTGAGATACAGGCTGCTCCAACCTGCTGTAAAATGCTTGATTTCGAGAGTGAGCGAAACTAATGAAAACATTGTTGGGGTAAAACCTAAAGGGAAAGACCTAGCACCAAATCCAATTGGCCATCTGATCTAACTTCTGGAGGCAGTCAAAATGATCCTTAGAATTCTTCCCTACCTTATTCCTGTGCTGAGATACAGGCTGCTCCAACCTGCTGTAAAATGCTTGATTTCGAGAGTGAGCGAAACTAATGAAAACATTGTTGGGGTAAAACCTAAAGGGAAAGACCTAGCACCAAATCCAATTTGCCATCTGATCTAACTTCTGGAGGCAGTCAAAATGATCCTTAGAATTCTTCCCTACCTTATTCCTGTGCTGAGATACAGGCTGCTCCAACCTGCTGTAAAATGCTTGATTTGAGAGTGAGCGAAACTAATGAAAACATTGTTGGGGTAAAACCTAAAGGGAAAGACCTAGCACCAAATCCAATTGGCCATCTGATCTAACTTCTGGAGGCAGTCAAAATGATCCTTAGAATTCTTCCCTACCTTATTCCTGTGCTGAGATACAGGCTGCTCCAACCTGCTGTAAAATGCTTGATTTCGAGAGTGAGCGAAACTAATGAAAACATTGTTGGGGTAAAACCTAAAGGGAAAGGCCTAGCACCAAATTGCATTCGCCATCTGATCTAACTTCTGGAAGCAGTCAAAATGAGTATTTGAATTCTTCCCTACCTTATTCCTGTGCTGAGATACAGGCTGCTCCAATCTGCTGTAAAATGCTTGATTTCGAGAGTGAGCGAAACTAATGAAAACATTCTAGGGGTAAAACCTAAAGGGAAAGGCCTAGCACCAAATTGCATTCGCCATCTGATCTAACTTCTGGAAGCAGTCAAAATGAGTATTTGAATTCTTCCCTACCTTATTCCTGTGCTGAGATACAGGCTACTCCAACCTGCTGTAAAATGCTTGATTTCGAGAGTGAGTGAAACTAATGAAAACATTGTTGGGGTAAAACCTAAAGGGAAAGGCCTAGCACCAAATTGCATTGGCCATCTGATCTAACTTCTGGAAGCAGTCAAAATGAGTATTTGAATTCTTCCCTACCTTATTCCTGTGCTGAGATACAGGCTGCTCCAACCTGCTGTAAAATGCTTGATTTCGAGAGTGAGCGAAACTAATGAAAACATTGTTGGGGTAAAACCTAAAGGGAAAGGCCTAGCACCAAATTGCATTGGCCATCTGATCTAACTTCTGGAGGCATTCAAAATGAGTATTTGAATTCTTCCCTACCTTATTCCTGTGCTGAGATACAGGCTGCTCCAACCTGCTGTAAAATGCTTGATTTCGAGAGTGAGCGAAACTAATGAAAACATTGTTGGGGTAAAACCTAAAGGGAAAGGCCTAGCACCAAATTGCACTGGCCATATGATCTAACTTCTGGAGGCAGTCAAAATGATCCTTAGAATTCTTCCCTACCTTATTCCTGTGCTGAGATACAGGCTGCTCCAACCTGCTGTAAAATGCTTGATTTCGAGAGTGAGCGAAACTAATGAAAACATTGTTGGGGTAAAACCTAAAGGGAAAGGCCTAGCACCAAATTGCATTGGCCATCTGATCTAACTTCTGGAGGCAGTCAAAATGAGTATTTGAATTCTTCCCTACCTTATTCCTGTGCTGAGATACAGGCTGCTCCAACCTGCTGTAAAATGCTTGATTTCGAGAGTGAGCGAAACTAATGAAAACATTGTTGGGGTAAAACCTAAAGGGAAAGGCCTAGCACCAAATTGCATTGGCCATCTGATCTAACTTCTGGAGGCAGTCAAAATGAATATTTGAATTCTTCCCTACCTTATTCCTGTGCTGAGATACAGGCTGCTCCAACCTGCTGTAAAATGCTTGATTTCGAGAGTGAGCGAAACTAATGAAAACATTGTTGGGGTAAAACCTAAAGGGAAAGACCTAGCACCAAATCCAATTTGCCATCTGATCTAACTTCTGGAGGCAGTCAAAATGATCCTTAGAATTCTTCCCTACCTTATTCCTGTGCTGAGATACAGGCTGCTCCAACCTGCTGTAAAATGCTTGATTTCGAGAGTGAGCGAAACTAATGAAAACATTGTTGGGGTAAAACCTAAAGGGAAAGACCTAGCACCAAATCCAATTGGCCATCTGATCTAACTTCTGGAGGCAGTCAAAATGATCCTTAGAATTCTTCCCTACCTTATTCCTGTGCTGAGATACAGGCTGCTCCAACCTGCTGTAAAATGCTTGATTTCGAGAGTGAGCGAAACTAATGAAAACATTGTTGGGGTAAAACCTAAAGGGAAAGACCTAGCACCAAATCCAATTGGCCATCTGATCTAACTTCTGGAGGCAGTCAAAATGATCCTTAGAATTCTTCCCTACCTTATTCCTGTGCTGAGATACAGGCTGCTCCAACCTGCTGTAAAATGCTTGATTTCGAGAGTGAGCGAAACTAATGAAAACATTGTTGGGGTAAAACCTAAAGGGAAAGGCCTAGCACCAAATTGCATTCGCCATCTGATCTAACTTCTGGAGGCAGTCAAAATGATTCTTAGAATTCTTCCCTACCTTATTCCTGTGCTGAGATACAGGCTGCTCCAACCTGCTGTAAAATGCTTGATTTCGAGAGCGATTGAAACTAATGAAAACATTGTTGGGGTAAAACACAAAGGGAAAGGCCTAGCGCCAAATTGCATTGGCTATCTGATCTAACTTCTGGAGGCAGTCAAAATGATTCTTAGAATTCTTCCCTACCTTATTCCTGTGCTGAGATACAGGGTGCTCCAACCTGGTGTAAAATACTTGATTTCGAGAGTGATCGAAACTAATGAAAACATTGTTGGGGTAAAACCTAAAGGGAAAGGCCTAGCACCAAATTGCATTGGCCATCTGATCTAACTTCTGGAGGCAGTCAAAATGAGTATTTGAATTCTACCATACCTTATTCCTGTGCTGAGATATAGGCTGCTCCAACCTGCTGTAAAATGCTTGATTTCGAGAGTGAGCGAAACTAATGAAAACATTGTTGGGGTAAAACCTAAAGAGAAAGGCCTAGCACCAAATTGCATTGGCCATCTGATCTAACTTCTGGAGGCAGTCAAAATGAATATTTGAATTCTTCCCTACCTTATTCCTGTGCTGAGATACAGGCTGCTCCAAGCTGCTGTAAAATGCTTGATTTCGAGAGTGATCGAAACTAATGAAAACATTGTTGGGGCAAAACCTAAAGGGAAAGGCCTAGCGCCCAATTGCATTGGCCCTCTGATCTAACTTCTGGAGGCAGTCAAAATGAGTATTTGAATTCTTCCCTACCTTATTCCTGTGCTGAGATACAGGCTGCTCCAACCTGCTGTAAAATGCTTGATTTCGAGAGTGAGCGAAACTAATGAAAACATTGTTGGGGTAAAACCTAAAGGGAAAGGCCTAGCACCAAATTGCATTGGCCATCTGATCTAACTTCTGGAGGCAGTCAAAATGAGTATTTGAATTCTTCCCTACCTTATTCCTGTGCTGAGATACAGGCTGCTCCAACCTGCTGTAAAATGCTTGATTTCGAGAGTGAGCGAAACTAATGAAAACATTGTTGGGGTAAAACCTAAAGGGAAAGGCCTAGCACCAAATTGCATTGGCCATCTGATCTAACTTCTGGAGGCAGTCAAAATGATTCTTAGAATTCTTCCCTACCTTATTCCTGTGCTGAGATACAGGCTGCTCCAACCTGCTGTAAAATGCTTGATTTCGAGAGTGATCGAAACTAATGAAAACATTGTTGGGGTAAAACCTAAAGGGAAAGGCCTAGCACCAAATTGCATTGGCCATCTGATCTAACTTCTGGAGGCAGTCAAAACGAGTATTTGAATTCTTCCCTACCTTATTCCTGTGCTGAGATACAGGCTGCTCCAACCTGCTGTAAAATGCTTGATTTCGAGAGTGATCGAAACTAATGAAAACATTGTTGGGGTAAAACCTAAAGGGAAAGGCCTAGCACCAAATACCATTTGCCATCTCTGGCCGGTTGACGTTGCCTCCTTAAGAAAGGGAATATGGTGGACGGAAGTTGGTAAACGGAAGGAATAGTCTAAACTAATTTCATTGGTGAAGTGTGAGGAAGCACCTTCGGAAGTGGGAGTGAACTGGACATTTCCACGACTTTTCTGTCAGTCTTGCTTCCGCCTCTTCTTCGTGCAGCATGTTTGTGTGCTGGGCTTTCTGCCAAGGCTCCGGCCTTCAAACTGACAAACTTGATAAGGCCTGTATTAACTCCCTTCCAATTAACACAAACTGCTTCTAACTTTTTTTTCCTCTCTTATCTTTCTCTTTCTATCCCATTCTGGGGAAAGGGGGGGAAGAGAGGGGAGAGCGGAGGTGGGGGTCCCCTCTACCGAGGGGGGGTCACTCTCATTTCTGTGTTGCTCTGTTGTATATCTTTGTATATATTGAAGATATTGTAAATTTGTAAATATTCCCCTGCATTCCCTACATTGCTTAGTAAATATAGCTCCACTGCTTTGCTAATTCAGCTTGTGAGTTTTTTTTCCTTTCCCTTCAATTTTTTTTTCCCTTTTACTTTACAAGGGGGAAGGGAGGAGGCTTCTTAGCCTTACCCCTTCCAAACCCATCACACCATCTGATCTAACTTCTGGAGGCAGTCAAAATGAGTATTTGAATTCTTCCCTACCTTATTCCTGTGCTGAGATACAGGCTGCTCCAACCTGCTGTAAAATGCTTGATTTCGAGAGTGAGCGAAACTAATGAAAACATTGTTGGGGTAAAACCTAAAGGGAAAGGCCTAGCACCAAATTGCATTGGCCATCTGATCTAACTTCTGGAGGCAGTCAAAATGAGTATTTGAATTCTTCCCTACCTTATTCCTGTGCTGAGATACAGGCTGCTCCAACCTGCTGTAAAATGCTTGATTTCGAGAGTGAGCGAAACTAATGAAAATATTGTTGGGGTAAAACCTAAAGGGAAAGGCTTAGCACCAAATTGCATTGGCCATCTGATCTAACTTCTGGAGGCAGTCAAAATGATTCTTACAATTCTTCCCTACCTTATTCCTGTGCTGAGATACAGGGTGCTCCAACCTGCTGTAAAATGCTTGATTTCGAGAGTGAGCGAAACTAATGAAAACATTGTTGGGGTAAAACCTAAAGGGAAAGGCCTAGCACCAAATTGCATTGGCCATCTGATCTAACTTCTGGAGGCAGTCAAAATGAGTATTTGAATTCTTCCCTACCTTATTCCTGTGCTGAGATACAGGCTGCTCCAACCTGCTGTAAAATGCTTGATTTCGAGAGTGAGTGAAACTCATGAAAACATTGTTGGGGTAAAACCTAAAGGGAAAGGCCTAGCACCAAATTGCATTGGCCATCTGATCTAACTTCTGGAGGCAGTCAAAATGAGTATTTGAATTCTTCCCTACCTTATTCCTGTGCTGAGATACAGGCTGCTCCAACCTGCTGTAAAATGCTTGATTTCGAGAGTGAGCGAAACTAATGAAAACATTGTTGGGGTAAAACCTAAAGGGAAAGGCCTAGCACCAAATTGCATTGGCCATCTGATCTAACTTCTGGAGGCTGTCAAAATGATTCTTAGAATTCTTCCCTACCTTATTCCTGTGCTGAGATACAGGCTGCTCCAACCTGCTGTAAAATGCTTGATTTCGAGAGTGAGCGAAACTAATGAAAACATTATTGGGGTAAAACCTAAAGGGAAAGGCCTAGCGCCAAATTGCATTGGCCATCTGATCTAACTTCTGGAGGCAGTCAAAATGAGTATTTGAATTCTTCCCTACCTTATTCCTGTGCTGAGATACAGGCTGCTCCAACCTGCTGTAAAATGCTTGATTTCGAGAGTGAGCGAAACTAATGAAAACATTGTTGGGGTAAAACCTAAAGGGAAAGGCCTAGCACCAAATGGCATTGGCCATCTGATCTAACTTCTGGAGGCAGTCAAAATGATCCTTAGAAATTCTTCCCTACCTTATTCCTGTGCCGAGATACAGGCTGCTCCAACCTGCTGTAAAATGCTTGATTTCGAGCGTGATCGAAACTCATGAAAACATTGCTGGGGTAAAACCTAAAGGGAAAGGCCTAGCACCAAATTGCATTGGCCATCTGATCTAACTTCTGGAGGCAGTCAAAATGAGTATTTGAATTCTTCCCTACCTTATTCCTGTGCTGAGATAGAGGCTGCTCCAACCTGCTGTAAAATGCTTGATTTCGAGAGTGAGCGAAACTAATGAAAACATTGTTGGGGTAAAACCTAAAGGGAAAGGCCTAGCACCAAATTGCATTGGCCATCTGATCTAACTTCTGGAGGCAGTCAAAATGAGTATTTGAATTCTTCCCTACCTTATTCCTGTGCTGAGATACAGGCTGCTCCAACCTGCTGTAAAATGCTTGATTTCGAGAGTGAGCGAAACTAATGAAAACATTGTTGGGGTAAAACCTAAAGGGAAAAGGCCAAGCGCCAAATTGCATTGGCCATCTGATCTAACTTCTGGAGGCAGTCAAAATGAGTATTTGAATTCTTCCTACCTTATTCCTGTGCTGAGATACAGGCTGCTCCAACCTGCTGTAAAATGCTTGATTTCGAGAGTGAGCGAAACTAATGAAAACATTCTAGGGGGTAAAACCTAAAGGGAAAGGCCTAGCACCAAATTGCATTGGCCATCTGATCTAACTTCTGGAGGCTGTCAAAATGATTCTTAGAATTCTTCCCTACCTTATTCCTGTGCTGAGATACAGGCTGCTCCAACCTGCTGTAAAATGCTTGATTTCGAGAGTGAGCGAAACTAACGAAAACATTGTTGGGGTAAAACCTAAAGGGAAAGGCCTAGCACCAAATTGCATTGGCCATCTGATCTAACTTCTGGAGGCAGTCAAAATGAGTATTTGAATTCTCCCTACCTTATTCCTGTGCTGAGATACAGGCTGCTCCAACCTGCTGTAAAATGCTTGATTTCGAGAGTGAGCGAAACTAATGAAAACATTGTTGGGGTAAAACCTAAAGGGAAAGGCCTAGCACCAAATTGCATTGGCCATCTGATCTAACTTCTGGAGGCAGTCAAATGAGTATTTGATTTCTTCCCTACCTTATTCCTGTGCTGAGATACAGGCTGCTCCAACCTGCTGTAAAATGCTTGATTTCGAGAGTGAGCGAAACTAATGAAAACATTCTAGGGGGTAAAACCTAAAGGGAAAGGCCTAGCGCCAAATTGCATTGGCCATCTGATCTAACTTCTGGAGGCAGTCAAAATGAGTATTTGAATTCTTCCCTGCCTTATTCCTGTGCTGAGATACAGGCTGCTCCAACCTGCTGTAAAATGCTTGATTTCGAGAGTGAGCGAAACTAATGAAAACATTGTTGGGGTAAAACCTAAAGGGAAAGGCCTAGCACCAAATTGCATGGCCATCTGATCTAACTTCTGGAGGCAGTCAAAATGATCCTTAGAATTCTTCCCTACCTTATTCCTGTGCCGAGATACAGGAAGCTCCAACATCCTGTAAAATGCTTGATTTCGAGAGTGAGTGAAACTAACGAAAACATTGTTGGGGTAAAACCTAAAGGGAAAGGCCTAGCACCAAATTGCATTGGCCATCTGATCTAACTTCTGGAAGGCAGTCAAAATGAGTATTTGAATTCTTTCCCTACCTTATTCCTGTGCTGAGATACAGGCTGCTCCAACCTGCTGTAAAATGCTTGTTTTCGAGAGTGAGCGAAACTAATGAAAACATTGTTGGGGTAAAACCTAAAGGGAAAGGCCTAGCACCAAATTGCATTGGCCATCTGATCTAACTTCTGGAGGCAGTCAGAATGATCCTTAGAATTCTTCCCTACCGTATTCCTGTGCTGAGATACAGGCTGCTCCAACCTGCTCTAAAATGCTTGATTTCGAGAGTGAGCGAAACTAATGAAAACATTGTTGGGGTAAAACCTAAAGGGAAAGGCCTAGCACCAAATTCCATTGGCCATCTGATCTAACTTCTGGAGGCAGTCAAAATGAGTATTTGAATTCTTCCCTACCTTATTCCTGTGCTGAGATACAGGGTGCTCCAACCTGCAGTAAAATGCTTGATTTCGAGAGTGATCGAAACTAATGAAAACATTGTTGGGGTAAAACCTAAAGGGAAAGGCCTAGCACCAAATCCAATTGGCCATCTGATCTAACTTCTGGAGGCAGTCAAAATGAGTATTTGAATTCTTCCCTACCTTATTCCTGTGCTGAGATACAGGCTGCTCCAACCTGCTGTAAAATGCTTGATTTCGAGAGTGAGCGAAACTAATGAAAACATTGTTGGGGTAAAACCTAAAGGGAAAGGCCAAGCGCCAAATTGCATTGGCCATCTGATCTAACTTCTGGAGGCAGTCAAAATGAGTATTTGAATTCTTCCCTACCTTATTCCTGTGCTGAGATACAGGCTGCTCCAACCTGCTGTAAAATGCTTGATTTCGAGAGTGAGCGAAACTAACGAAAACATTGTTGGGGTAAAACCTAAAGGGAAAGGCCTAGCACCAAATTGCATTGGCCATCTGATCTAACTTCTGGAGGCAGTCAAAATGAGTATTTGAATTCTTCCCTACCTTATTCCTGTGCTGAGATACAGGCTGCTCCAACCTGCTGTAAAATGCTTGATTTCGAGAGCGATTTAAACTAATGAAAACATTGTTGGGGTAAAACCTAAAGGGAAAGGCCTAGCACCAAATTGCATTGGCCATCTGATCTAACTTCTGGAGGCAGTCAAAATGAGTATTTGAATTCTTGCCTACCTTATTCCTGTGCTGAGATACAGGCTGCTCCAACCTGCTGTAAAATGCTTGATTTCGAGAGTGAGCGAAACTAATGAAAACATTGTTGGGGTAAAACCTAAAGGGAAAGACCTAGCACCAAATCCAATTTGCCATCTGATCTAACTTCTGGAGGCAGTCAAAATGATCCTTAGAATTTCTTCCCTACCTTATTCCTGTGCTGAGATACAGGCTGCTCCAACCTGCTGTAAAATGCTTGATTTCGAGAGTGAGCGAAACTAATGAAAACATTGTTGGGGTAAAACCTAAAGGGAAAGACCTAGCACCAAATCCAATTTGCCATCTGATCTAACTTCTGGAGGCAGTCAAAATGATCCTTAGAATTCTTCCCTACCTTATTCCTGTGCTGAGATACAGGCTGCTCCAACCTGCTGTAAAATGCTTGATTTCGAGAGTGAGCGAAACTAATGAAAACATTGTTGGGGTAAAACCTAAAGGGAAAGACCTAGCACCAAATCCAATTGGCCATCTGATCTAACTTCTGGAGGCAGTCAAAATGATCCTTAGAATTCTTCCCTACCTTATTCCTGTGCTGAGATACAGGCTGCTCCAACCTGCTGTAAAATGCTTGATTTCGAGAGTGAGCGAAACTAATGAAAACATTGTTGGGGTAAAACCTAAAGGGAAAGGCCTAGCACCAAATTGCATTCGCCATCTGATCTAACTTCTGGAGGCAGTCAAAATGATTCTTAGAATTCTTCCCTACCTTATTCCTGTGCTGAGATACAGGCTGCTCCAACCTGCTGTAAAATGCTTGATTTCGAGAGTGATCGAAACTAACGAAAACATTGTTGGGGTAAAACCTAAAGGGAAAGGCCTAGCACCAAATTGGCATTGGCCATCTGATCTAACTTCTGGAGGCAGTCAAAATGAGTATTTGAATTCTTCCCTACCTTATTCCTGTGCTGAGATACAGGCTGCTCCAACCTGCTGTAAAATGCTTGATTTCGAGAGCGATTGAAACTAATGAAAAACATTGTTGGGGTAAAACACAAAGGGAAAGGCCTAGCGCCAAATTGCATTGGCTATCTGATCTAACTTCTGGAGGCAGTCAAAATGATTCTTAGAATTCTTCCCTACCTTATTCCTGTGCTGAGATACAGGGTGCTCCAACCTGGTGTAAAATACTTGATTTCGAGAGTGATCGAAACTAATGAAAACATTGTTGGGGTAAAACCTAAAGGAAAGGCCTAGCACCAAATTGCATTGGCCATCTGATCTAACTTCTGGAGGCAGTCAAAATGATCCTGAGAATTCTTCCCTACCTTATTCCTGTGCTGAGATACAGGCTGCTCCAACCTGCTGTAAAATGCTTGATTTCGAGAGTGATCGAAACTAATGAAAACATTGTTGGGGTAAAACCTAAAGGGAAAGGCCTAGCACCAAATTGCATTGGTCATCTGATCTAACTTCTGGTGGCAGTCAAAATGAGTATTTGAATTCTACCCTACCTTATTCCTGTGCTGAGATATAGGCTGCTCCAACCTGCTGTAAAATGCTTGATTTCGAGAGTGAGCGAAACTAATGAAAACATTCTAGGGGTAAAACCTAAAGGGAAAGGCCTAGCACCAAATTGCATTGGCCATCTGATCTAACTTTCTGGAGGCAGTCAAAATGAGTATTTGAATTCTTCCCTACCTTATTCCTGTGCTGAGATACAGGCTGCTCCAACCTGCTGTAAAATGCTTGATTTCGAGAGTGAGCGAAACTAATGAAAACATTGTTTGGGGTAAAACCTAAAGGGAAAGGCCTAGCACCAAATTGCACTGGCCATATGATCTAACTTCTGGAGGCAGTCAAAATGAGTATTTGAATTCTTCCCTACCTTATTCCTGTGCTGAGATACAGGCTGCTCCAACCTGCTGTAAAGTGCTTGATTTCGAGAGTGAGCGAAACTAATGAAAACATTGTTGGTGTAAAACCTAAAGGGAAAGGCCTAGCACCAAATTGCATTGGCCATCTGATCTAACGTCTGGAGGCAGTCAAAATGATTCTTAGAATTCTTCCCTACCTTATTCCTGTGCTGAGATACAGAGTGCTCCAACCTGCTGTAAAATGCTTGATTTCGAGAGTGATCGAAACGAATGAAAACATTGTTGGGGTAAAACGTTAAGGGAAAGGCCTAGAACCAAACGATGGGAAGGAAGGAAGGAAAGAAGGAATAAGGAAGGAAGGAAGGAAGGGAGGAAGGAAAGAAGGAATAAGGAAGGAAGGAGGGAAGGAAGGAAGGAAGGAAGGAAGGAAGGAAGAAGGAAGGAAGGAAGAAAGGAAGGAAGGAAGGAAGGAAGAGAAAGTAGGAAGGAAGGAAGGAAGGAAGGAAGGAATTAAGGAAGGAAGGAAGGGAGGAAGGAAGGGAGGAAGAAAGGAAGGAAGGAAGGAAGGAGGAATGAAGGAAGGAGGAAGGAAGGAAGGTAGGAAAGAAGAAAGGGAAGGAAGGGAAGGAAGGGAGGGAAGGAAGGGTAGGAAGGAAGGAAGGAAGGAAGGAAGGAACGAGGAAGGAAGGAAGGAAGGAAGGAAAGAAGGAAGGAAGGAAGGTAAGAAAGGAAGGAAGGAAGGAAGGAAGGAAGGAGGTAGGATGGAAGGAAGAT
>NW_027143151.1:0-79106 GCF_026170545.1 Melanerpes formicivorus
GGGGCAGGGCTAGGACTGGGGCTGGGCTGGGGCCGAGGCTGGGGCCGGGGCTAGGGCTGGGGCTAGGGCTGGGCTGGGGCCAAGGTTGGGGCTGGGGCTGGGCTGCGGCTGGGGACAGGGCTGGGGCCAGGGCTGGGGCAGGGCTGGGCACGAGGCTGGGGCTGGGCTGGGTCAGGGATGGGCTATGGCTGGGGCTGGCTGCGGCAGGGCTGGGGCTGGGGCAGGGCAGGGGCTGGGCTGGGCTGGGGCTGGGGTAGGGCTGGGGCAGGGCTGGGTCTGGGGCTGGGCTGGTGTTGAGGGTGGGGCTGGGCTGGGGTCAGGGCTGGCCCTTGGGCAGGGCTGGGCACGAGGCTGGGGCTGGGCTGGGGCAGGGATGGGCTATGGCTGGGGTAGGGCTGCGGCAGGGCTGGGGCTGGGGCTGGGTTGGGGCTGGGCTGGGGCTGGGGCTGGGTCCAGGCCTGGGGCTGGGCTGAGAACAGGGCTGGGCTAGGGCTGGGGCTGGGGCAGGGCTGGAGCTGGGGCTGGGCTGGGATCGAGGGTCGGGCTGGGCTGGGGTCTGGGCTGGGCCTGGGGCAGGGCTGGGCCCGAGGCTGGGCTGGGCTGGGGCAGGCCTGGGGCTGGGGCTGTGCTGCGGCAGGGCTGGGGTTGGGGCTGGGCTGGGGCTGAGGGTGGGGCCGGAGCTGGGGCAGAACTAGGCTGGAGACTGGGCCTTGGGCTGGGGCTGGAAGGGGGGAGGGCTGGGGGCAGGGGCTGGGGCTGGGCTGGGGCTGGGGCTGGGCTGGAGCCGAGGCCGGGGCCAAGGCTGGGGCGGGGCTAGGGCAGGGCTGGGGCGGGGCTGGGGCTGGGCTGGGCTGGGGGCAGGGCTGGGGCTGGGGCTGGGCTGGGAGCAGGGCTGGGGCTGGGGCTGGACTGGGGCAGGGGGTGGGTCCAGGGCTGGGGCTGGGCTGTGGCTGTGGCCAGGCTGGGGTAGGGCTGGGGCTGGGGCTGGCCTGGGGCTGGGGCTGGGTCCAAGGCTGGGGCTGGGCTGGGGCCGGGGGCTGGAACAAAGGCTTGGGCAGGCCTGGGGCCGGGGCTGGGGCGGGGCTGGGGCAGGACTGGGGCAGGGCTGGGCTGGGGGCCGGGCTGGGGCTCGGGCACGACTGGGCTGGGGATAGGGCTGGGGCTGGGGCAGGGCTGGGGCAGGGGCTGGTCCTGGGGCTGGGCTGGGCTGGGACTGGGTTGGGTCAGAGCTGGGGATGAGCTGGGGCTGGGGCTGGGCAGGGGGCAGGTATGGGGCCAGCTGGGGCCGGGCTGACGGCAGGGCTGGGCTAGGGCTGGGGCTGGGGCTTGGGGCTGGGGCACGGACTGGGGCAGGGCTAGGACTGGGGCTGGGCTGGGGCTGAGTCTGGGGCCGAGGCTGGGGCCGGGGCTAGGACTGGGGCTGGGCTGGGACGCGGGCCGGGCTGGGGTAGGGCTGGGGCAGGGCTGGGGCTGGGGCTGGGGCTGGGGCATGGACTGGGCCAGGGCTAGGGCTGGGGCTGGGCTGGGGCTGGGCTGGGGCCATGTCTGGGGCCGGGGCTGGGTCCGGGGTTAGGGCAGGGCTGGGGCAGGGCTGAACTGGGTCTGGGCTGGGGCCAAGGTTGGGGCTGGGGCTGGGGCTGTGGCTGGGGACAGGGCTGGGGCCGGGGCTGGGGCTGGGCTGGGGCTGGGCTGGGCTAGGGGCAGGGTTGGGGCTAGGGCTTGGGCTGGGTAGGGCTGGTGCTGGGGCTGGGGACCGGGGCTGGGGGCTGGGGCCAAGTTTGGGGCTGGGGCTGGGGCTGGGCTGGGGCAGGGTTGGGGCAGGGCTGGGGATGGGGGCTGGGATGGGGCAGGACTGGGGCTGGGGCAGGGGCCGGGGCTGGGGACAGGGCTGGGGCCCGAGCTAGGATAGGGCAGGGGCCGGGCTGGGGCTGGGTTCGGGACAGGGCTGGGGCTGGGTCCAGGCCTGGGGCTGGGCAGAGGGCAGGGCTGGGATAGGGCTGGGCTGGGGCCGGGGCTGAGGCTGGGTCCAGGGCTGGGGCGGGTTCTGGGGGCAGGGCTGGGGATGGGGCTGGGCTGGGCAAGGGGCAGGGCTGGGGCTAGGGCTGGGGCTGGGCTGGGGCTGGGGCTGGGCCTGGGGCACGGCTGGGCTAGGGCTGGGGGCAGGGCTGGGGCTGGGCTAGTGCTGGGGGCAGGGCTGGGGCTGGGGCTGGGGCTGGGCTGGGGATGGGCCTGGGGCACGGCTGGGCTAGGGCTGGGGGCAGGGCTGGGTCTGGGTCTGGGGCAGGGCTGGTGCTGGGCTGGAACCAGGACTGGGCTGGGGTAGGGCTGGGGCAGGGCTGGGTCTGGGGCTGGGCTGGAGTTGAGGGTGGGGCTGGGCTGGGGTCAGGGCTGGCCCTGGGGCAGGGCTGGGCACGAGGCTGGGGCTGGGCTGGGGCAGGGATGGGCTATGGCTGGGGCTGGGCTGCGGCAGGGCTGGGGCTGGGGCAGGGCAGGGGCTGGGGCTGGGCTGGGGCTGGGGTAGGGCTGGGGCAGGGCTGGGTCTGGGGCTGGGCTGGTGTTGAGGGTGGGGCTGGGCTGGGGTCAGGGCTGGCCCTTGGGCAGGGCTGGGCACGAGGCTGGGGCTGGGCTGGGGCAGGGATGGGCTATGGCTGGGGTAGGGCTGCGGCAGGGCTGGGGCTGGGGCTGGGTTGGGGCTGGGCTGGGGCTGGGGCTGGGTCCAGGCCCTGGGGCTGGGCTGAGGACAGGGCTGGGCTAGGGCTGGGGCTGGGGCAGGGCTGGAGCTGGGGCTGGGCTGGGGCAGGGCTGGGGCCGCGTCTGGGGCAGGGCTGGGGCTGGGCTGGGGCTGGGGCTTAGGCTGGGGCTGGCCTGGGGCTGGGGCTTAGGCTGGGGAAGGGCTTGGGGCTGGGGCTGGGATGGGGCTGGCCTGGGGCTGGGTCCAGGCCTGGGGCTGGCTGAGGGCAGGGCTGGGCTAGGGCTGGGGCTGGGGCAGGGCTGGAGCTGGGGCTGGGCTGGGGCAGGGCTGGGGCTGGGGTGGGGCTGGGGCTTGGGCTGGGGGCTTAGGCGGGGGAAGGGCTGGGGCTGGGGCTGGGCTGGGGCAGGGCTGGGGCCGCGTCTGGGGCAGGGGCTGGGGCTGGGCTGGGGCTGGGGCTTAGGCTGGGGCTGGGGTGGGGCTGGGGCTTAGGCTGGGGAAGGGCTGGGGCTTGGGCTGGGATGGGGCAGGCCTGGGGCTAGGGCAAGGGCCGGGCGTGGGGACAGGGTTGGGGCTCGAGCTAGGAAAGGGCAGGGGCCGGGCTGGGGCTGGGTTCGGGGACAGGGCTGGGGCTGGGGTCCAGGCCTGGGGCTGGGCAGAGGGCAGGGCTTGGATAGGGCTGGGCTGGGGACGGGGCTGAGGCTGGGTCCAGGGCTGGGGCGGGTTCTGGGGGCAGGGCTGGGGATGGGGCTGGGCTGGGCAGGGGGCAGGGATGGGTCTGGTGCTGGGGCTGGGGCTTGGGCTGGGGCAGGGCTGGGCTGGGGTGGGACCAGGACTGGGCTGGGGTGGGGCTGGGGCATGGCTGGGACTAGGGCTGGGGCTGGGGCGGGGACTGGGGCAGGGCTGGGGCTGGGGCTGGGCTGGAGCCGAGGCTGGGGCCAAGGCTGGGGCGGGGCTAGGGCAGGGCTGGGGCTGGGCTGGGGCTGGGGCTGGGCTGGGAGCAGGGCTGGGGCTGGGCTGGACTGGGGCAGGGGGTGGGTCCAGGGCTGGGGCTGGGGCTGGGCTGGGAGCAGGGCTGGGGCTGGGGCTGGACTGGGGCAGGGGGTGGGTCCAGGGCTGGGGCTGGGCTGTGGCTGTGGCCAGGCTGGGGTAGGGCTGGGGCTGGGGCTGGGCCTGGGGCTGGGGCTGGGGTCCAAGGCTGGGGCTGGGCTGGGGCTGGGGGCTGGAACCAAGGCTTGGGCAGGCCTGGGGCCGGGGCTGGGGCGGGGCTGGGGGCAGGGACTGGGGCAGGGCTGGGCTGGGGGCTGGGCTGGGGCTAGGGCACGACTGGGCTGGGATAGGGCTGGGGCTGTGGCAGGGCTGTGGCAGGGGCTGGTCCTGGGGCTGGGCTGGGCTGGGACTGGGCTGGGGTCAGAGCTGGGGCTGAGCTGGGGCTGGGGCTGGGCAGGGGGCAGGGATGGGGTAGCTGGGGGCCGGGCTGACGGCAGGGCTGGGCTTGGGCTGGGGCTGGGCCTTGGGCTGGGGCACGGACTGGGGCAGGGCTAGGACTGGGGCTGGGCTGGGGCCGAGTCTGGGGCCGAGGCTGGGCCGGGGCTAGGGCTGGGGCAGGGGCTGGGCTGGGACGCGGGCTGGGCTGGGGTAGGGCTGGGGCAGGGCTGGGGCTGGGGTGGGGCTGGGGCTTGGGCTGGGGCTTAGGCGGGGGGAAGGGCTGGGGCTGGGGCTGGGCTGGGGCAGGGCTGGGGCCGCGTCTGGGGCAGGGCTGGGGCTGGGCTGGGGCTGGGGCTTAGGCTGGGGCTGGGGTGGGGCTGGGGCTTAGGCTGGGGAAGGGCTGGGGCTGGGGCTGGGATGGGGCAGGCCTGGGGCTAGGGCAAGGGCCGGGCGTGGGGACAGGGCTGGGGCCCGAGCTAGGAAAGGGCAGGGGCCGGGCTGGGGCTGGGTTCGGGGCAGGGCTGGGGCTGGGTCCAGGCCTGGGGCTGGGCAGAGGGCAGGGCTTGGATAGGGCTAGGCTGGGGCAGGGGCTGAGGCTGGGTCCAGGGCTGGGGCGGGTTCTGGGGGCAGGGATGGGGATGGGGCTGGGGCTGGGCAGGGGGCAGGGATGGGTCTGGTGCTGGGGCTGGGGCTTGGGCTGGGGCAGGGCTGGGCTGGGGTGGGACCAGGACTGGGCTGGGGTGGGGCTGGGGCATGGCTGGGACTAGGGCTGGGGCTGGGGCGGGGACTGGGGCAGGGCTGGGGCTGGGCTGGAGCCGAGGCTGGGGCCAAGGCTGGGGCGGGGCTAGGGCAGGGCTGGGGCTGGGCTGGGGCTGGGGGCTGGGCTGGGAGCAGGGCTGGGGCTGGGGCTGGACTGGGGCAGGGGGTGGGTCCAGGGCTGGGGCTGGGGCTGGGCTGGGAGCAGGGCTGGGGCTGGGGCTGGACTGGGGCAGGGGGTGGGTCCAGGGCTGGGGCTGGGCTGTGGCTGTGGCCAGGCTGGGGTTAGGGCTGGGGCTGGGGCTGGCCTGGGGCTGGGGCTGGGTCCAAGGCTGGGGCTGGGCTGGGGCCGGGGGCTGGAACCAAGGCTTGGGCAGGCCTGGGGCCGGGGCTGGGGCGGGGCTGGGGCAGGACTGGGGCAGGGCTGGGCTGGGGGCTGGGCTGGGGCTAGGGCACGACTGGGCTGGGGATAGGGCTGGGGCTGGGCAGGGCTGTGGCAGGGGCTGGTCCTGGGGCTGGGCTGGGCTGGGACTGGGCTGGGGTCAGAGCTGGGGCTGAGCTGGGGCTGGGGCTGGGCAGGGGGCAGGGATGGGGCAGCTGGGGCCGGGCTGACGCAGGGCTGGGCTTGGGCTGGGGCTGGGGCTTGGGCTGGGGCACGGACTGGGGCAGGGCTAGGACTGGGGCTGGGCTGGGGCCGAGTCTGGGGCCGAGGCTGGGGCCGGGGCTAGGACTGGGGCTGGGGCTGGGCTGGGACGCGGGCTGCGCTGGGGTAGGGCTGGGGCAGGGCTGGGGCTGGGGTGGGGCTGGGGCTTGGGGCTGGGGCTTAGGCGGGGGAAGGGCTGGGGCTGGGGGCTGGGCTGGGGCAGGGCTTTGGCCGCGTCTGGGGCAGGGCTGGGGCTGGGCTGGGGCTGGGGCTTAGGCTGGGGCTGGGGTGGGGCTGGGGCTTAGGCTGGGGAAGGGCTGGGGCTGGGGCTGGGATGGGGCAGGCCTGGGGCTAGGGCAAGGGCCGGGCGTGGGGGACAGGGCTGGGGCCCGAGCTAGGAAAGGGCAGGGGCCGGGCTGGGGCTGGGTTCGGGGCAGGGCTGGGGCTGGGTCCAGGCCTGGGGCTGGGCAGAGGGCAGGGCTTGGATAGGGCTGGGCTGGGGCAGGGCTGGGGATGGGCTGGGGCCGAGGGTGGGGCTGGGGCTGGGGCTGGGCCTGCGGACTGGGCTGGGGCCGGGCTGGGGCTGGGCTGATGGCAGGGGTGGGCTAGGGCTGGGGCAGGGTTGGGGCCATGACTGGGCTAGTGCTGAGCTCGGGACGGAGCTGGGTCTGGGCTGGGGCTGGGGCTGGGTCCAGGGCTGGGGCAGATCTGGCGCTGGGGCAGGGCTGGGGCCGGGGCTGGGGCAGGGCTGGGGCTGGGCTGGGGCTGGGCCTGGAGCTGGGGCGGGGTAGGGGCAGGGCTGGGGATGGGGGCTGTGCTGGGGCAGGACTGAGGCAGGGGCGGGGGTTGGGTCCAATGCTGGGGCTGGGCTGTGGTTGGGGCTGGGCTGGGCACGAGGCTGGGGCTGGGCTGGGGCAGGGATGGGCTATGGCTGGGGCTGGGTTGGGGCTGGGCTGGGGCTGGGGCTGGGTCCAGGCCTGGGGCTGGGCTGGGGGCAGGGCTTGGGCTGGGCTGGGGCTGGGGCTGGGTCCAGGTCTGGTGCTGGGCTGGGGCTGGGGCTTGGGCTGGGGCGGGTTTGGGGGGCAGGACTGGGCTAGCACTGAGCTCAGGACGGGGCTGGGGCTGGGCTGGGGCTGGGGCTGGGGTGAGGGCAGGGTAGGGGCAGGGCTGGGGATGGGGGCTGGGCTGGGCCAGGACTGGGGCAGGGGCTGGGGTTGGGTCCAGGGCTGAGGCTGGGCTGTGGCTGGGGCTGGGCTGGGGCAGGACTGGGGCTGGGATGGGATCGAGGGTCAGGCTGGGCTGGGGTCTGGGCTGGGCCTGGGGCAGGGCTGGGCTCGAGGCTGGGGCTGGGCTGGGGCAGGCCTGGGGCTGGGGCTGGCCTGCGGCAGGGCTGGGTTTGGGGCTGGGCTGGGGCTGAGGGTGGGGCCGGAGCTGGGGGCAGACTGGAGACTTTGCCTTGGGCTGGGGCCGGGAAGGGAAGAGGGCTGGGGGCAGGGACTGGGGCTGGGCTGGGGACAGGGCTGGGGCCGGGGCTGGAACCAAGTCTTGGGAAGGGCTGGGGCTGGGGCTGGTACCGGGGCTGAGGGTAGGGCAGGGCTAGGGCTGGGCTGGGGCCGGGGCTGAGGCTGGGTCCAGAGCTGGGGCGGGGGCTGGGGGCAGGGATGGGGATGGGGCTGGGCTGGGCAGGGGGCAGGGATGGGTCTGGTGCTGGGGCTGGGGGCTTGGGCTGGGGCAGGGCTGGGGCTGGGCTGGGACCAGGACTGGGCTGGGGTGGGGCTGGGGCATGGCTGGGACTAGGGCTGGGGCTGGGGCGGGGGACTGGGGCAGGGCTGGGGCTGGGGCTGGGCTGGAGCCGAGGCTGGGGCCAAGGCTGGGGCGGGGCTAGGGCAGGGCTGGTGCGGGGCTGGGGCTGGGCTGGGCTGGGGGCAGGGCTGTGGCTGGGGCTGGGCTGGGGCTGGGGCTGGGTCCAGGGCTGGGGCTGGGCTGTGGCTGTGGCCAGGCTGGGGCAGGGCTGGGGCTGGGGCTGGCCTGGGGCTGGGGCTGGGTCCAAGGCTGGGGTTGGGGCTGGGCTGGGTCCAAGTTTGGGGCTGGGGCTGGGGGCTGCGGCTGGAGCTGGGCTGGGGCAGGGCTGGGGATGGGGGCTGGGATGGGGCAGGACTGGGGCTGAGGGCAGGACTGGGGCTGGGGACGCGGCTAGGGCTGGAGCTGGGGCAGAGCTGGGGCTGGATCCAGGGCTGGGGCTGGGCTGAGGGCAGGGCTGGGCTAGGCCTGGGGCTGTGGCTGGGCTAGGTTAGGGCTGGCCTGGGGCCGGGGCTGGGGCTGGGACTGGGGCTGGGACTGGGGCAGGGCTTGGGCTGAGATTGGTCTGGGGATGGGCTGGGGCTGGGTGGTGGCTGGGGCTGGGCTGGGGCAGGGCTGGGCCTTGCGCTGGGGCTGGGCTGGGGGCAGGGCTTGGGCTGGGCTGGAGCTGGGGCTGGGTCCAGGGCTGGTGCTGGCCTGGGGCCGGGGCTGGGCTGGGGGCAAGGATGGGGATGGGGCAGGGCTGGGCCTGGGGTGGAGGGATGGGGATGAGGCTGGGGCTGGGGCTGGGGCTGGGGCAGGGTTGGGGGCAGGACTGGGCTAGCGCTGAACTCGGGACGGGGCTGGGGCTGGGCTGGGGCTGGGTCCGGGCTGGGGCTGGGCCTGGGGTGAGGGCAGGGTAGGGGCAGGGCTGGGGATGGGGGCTGGGCTGGGCCAGGACTGGGGCAGGGGCTGGGCTTGGGTCCATGGCTGGGGCTGGGCTGTGGCTGGGACTGGGCTGGGGCAGGACTGGGGCTGGGGCTGGGCTGGGATCGAGGGTCGGGCTGGGCTGGGGTCTGGGCTGGGCCTGGGGCAGGGCTGGGCCCGAGGCTGGGGCTGGGTTGGGCAGGCCTGGGGCTGGGGCTGGGATGCGGCAGGGCTGGGTTTGGGGCTGGGCTGGGGCTGAGGGTGGGGTCGGAGCTGGGGCAGAATTAGGCTGGAGACTGGGCCTTGGGATGGGGCCGGGAAGGGGGGAGGGCTGGGGGCAGGGGCTGGGGCTGGGCTGGGGCAGGGGGTGGGTCCAGGGCTGGGGCTGGGGCTGGGCTGGGAGCAGGGCTGGGGCTGGGGCTGGCCTGGGGCTGGGGCTGGGTCCAAGGCTGGGGCTGGGCTGGGGCAGGGCTGGGGCTGGGGCAGGGGCCGGGGATGGGGACAGGGTTGGGGCTCGAGCTAGGAAAGGGCAGGGGCCGGGCTGGGGCTGGGTTCGGGACAGGGCTGGGGCTGGGTCCAGGCCTGGGGCTGGGCAGAGGGCAGGGCTTGGATAGGGCTGGGCTGGGGCCGGGGCTGAGGCTGGGTCCAGGGCTGGGGCGGGGTTCTGGGGGCAGGGATGGGGATGGGGCTGGGCTGGGCAGGGGGCAGGGATGGGTCTGGTGCTGGGGCTGGGGCTTGGGCTGGGGCAGGGCTGGGCTGGGGTGGGACCAGGACTGGGCTGGGGTGGGGCTGGGGCATGGCTGGGACTAGGGCTGGGGCTGGGGCGGGGCTAGGGCAGGGCTGGGGCGGGGCTGGGGCTGGGCTGGGCTGGGGGAAGGGCTGGGGCTGGGGCTGGGCTGGGAGCAGGGCTGGGGCTGGGGCTGGACTGGGGCAGGGGCTGGGCTGGGGCAGGGCTGGGGCTGGGGTGGGGCTGGGGCTTGGGCTGGGGCTTAGGCTGGGGAAGGGCTGGGGCTGGGGCTGGTACCGGGGCTGAGGGTACGGCAGGGCTAGGGCTGGGCTGGGGCCGGGGCTGAGGCTGGGTCCGGAGCTGGGGCGGGGGCTGGGGGCAGGATGGGGATGGGGCTGGGCTGGGCAGGGGGCAGGGATGGGTCTGGTGCTGGGGCTGGGGCTTGGGCTGGGGCAGGGCTGGGGCTGGGCTGGGACCAGGACTGGGCTGGGGTGGGGCTGGGGCATGGCTGGGACTAGGGCTGGGGCTGGGGCGGGGACTGGGGCAGGGCTGGGGCTGGGCTGGAGCTGAGGCTGGGGCCAAGGCTGGGGCGGGGCTAGGGCAGGGCTGGGGCGGCGCTGGGGCTGGGCTGGACTGGGTGCAGGGCTGGGGCTGGGGCTGGGCTGGGCTGGGGCTGGGGCTGGGCTGGGAGCAGGGCTGGGGCTGGGGCTGGACTGGGGCAGGGGGTGGGTCCAGGGCTGGGGCTGGGCTGTGGCTGTGGCCAGGCTGGGGTAGGGCTGGGGCTGGGGCTGGCCTGGGGCCGGGGCTGGGTCCAAGGCTGGGGCTGGGCTGGGGCCGGGGGCTGGAACCAAGGCTTGGGCAGGCCTGGGGCCGGGGCTGGGGCGGGGCTGGGGCAGGAC
Source organism: Melanerpes formicivorus (assembly GCF_026170545.1). NCBI lineage: Eukaryota > Metazoa > Chordata > Aves > Piciformes > Picidae > Melanerpes > Melanerpes formicivorus. Next base: position 9,849 of record NW_027143151.1, read on the forward strand.
TGGGGCAGGGCTGGGCTGGGACTGGGCTGGGGTCAGAGCTGGGGCTGAGTTGGGGCTGGGGCTGGGCAGGGGGCAGGGATGGGGCCAGCTGGGGCCGGGCTGACGGCAGGGCTGGGCTAGGGCTGGGGCTGGGGCTTGGGCTGGGGCACGGACTGGGGCAGGGCTAGGACTGGGGCTGGGCTGGGGCCGAGTCTGGGGCCGAGGCTGGGGCCGGGGCTAGGGCCGGGGCTGGGGCTGGGCTGGGACACGGGCTGGGCTGGGGTAGGGCTGGGGCAGGGCTGGGGCTGGGGCTGGGGCTGGGGCATGGACTGGGCCAGGGCTAGGGCTGGGGCTGGGCTGGGGCTGGGCTGGGGCCAAGTCTGGGGCCGGGGCTGGGTCCGGGGTTAGGGCAGGGCTGGGGCAGGGCTGGAACTGGGTCTGGGCTGGGGCTGGGCTGGGCTAGGGGCAGGGTTGGGGCTAGGGCTTGGGCTGGGGTAGGGCTGGTGCTGGGCTGGGACCGGGGCTGGGCTGGGGCCAAGTTTGGGGCTGGGGCTGGGGCTGGGCTGGGGCAGGGTTGGGGCAGGGCTGGGGATGGGGGCTGGGATAGGGCAGGACTGGGGCTGGGGCAGGGGCCGGGGCTGGGGACAGGGCTGGGGCCCGAGCTAGGATAGGGCAGGGGCCGGGCTGGGGCTGGGTTCGGGACAGGGCTGGGGCTGGGTCCAGGCCTGGGGCTGGGCAGAGGGCAGGGCTGGGATAGGGCTGGGCTGGGGCCGGGGCTGGAACCAAGTCTTGGGAAGGGCTGTGGCTGGGGCTGGTACCGAGGCTGAGGGTACGGCAGGGCTAGGGCTGGGCTGGGGCCGGGGCTGGTACCGAGGCTGAGGGTACGGCAGGGCTAGGGCTGGGCTGGGGCCGGGGCTGAGGCTGGGTCCAGAGCTGGGGCGGGGGCTGGGGGCAGGGATGGGGATGGGGCTGGGCTGGTCAGGGGGCAGGGATGGGTCTGGTGCTGGGGCTGGGGCTTGGGCTGGGGCTGGGCTGGGACCAGGACTGGGCTGGGGTGGAGCTGGGGCATGGCTGGAACTAGGGCTGGGGCTGGAGCGGGGACTGGGGCAGGGCTGGTGCTGGAGCCGAGGCTGGGGCCAAGGCTGGGGCGGGGCTAGGGCAGGGCTGGTGCGGGGCTGGGGCTGGGCTGGGCTGGGGGCAGGGATGGAGCTGGGGCTGGACTGGGGCTGGGGCTGGGTCCAGGGCTGGGGCTGGGCTGTGGCTGTGGCCAGGCTGGGGCAGGGCTGGGGCTGGGGCTGGCCTGGGGCTGGGGCTGGGTCCAAGGCTGGGGCTGGGGCTGGGCTGGGTCCAAGGTTGGGGCTGGGGCTGGGGCTGCGGCTGGAGCTGGGCTGGGGCAGGGCTGGGGATGGGGGCTGGGATGGGGCAGGACTGGGGCTGAGGGCAGGACTGGGGCTGGAGACACGGCTAGGGCTGGAGCTGGGGCAGAGCTGGGGCTGGATCCAGGGCTGGGGCTGGGCTGAGGGCAGGGCTGGGCTAGGCCTGGGGCTGTGGCTGGGCTAGGTTAGGGCTGGCCTGGGGCCGGGGCTGGGGCTGGGACTGGGGCTGGGACTGGGGCAGGGCTTGGGCTGAGATTGGTCTGGGGATGGGCTGGGGCTGGGTGGTGGCTGGGGCTGGGCTGGGGCAGGGCTGGGCCTTGCGCTGGGGCTGGGCTGGGGGCAGGGCTTGGGCTGGGCTGGAGCTGGGGCTGGGTCCAGGGCTGGTACTGGCCTGGGGCCGGGGCTGGGCTGGGGGCAAGGATGGGGATGGGGCAGGGCTGGGCTGGGTGGAGGGATGGGGATGAGGCTGGGGCTGGGGCTGGGGCTGGGGCAGGGTTGGGGGCAGGACTGGGCTAGCGCTGAGCTCGGGACGGGGCTGGGGCTGGGCTGGGGCTGGGTCCGGGCTGGGGCTGGGCCTGGGGTGAGGGCAGGGTAGGGGCAGGGCTGGGGATGGGGGCTGGGCTGGGGCAGGACTGGGGCAGGGGCTGGGCTTGTGTCCATGGCTGGGGCTGGGCTGTGGCTGGGGCTGGGCTGGGGCAGGACTGGGGCTGGGGCTGGGCTGGGATCGAGGGTCGGGCAGGGCTGGGGTCTGGGCTGGGCCTGGGGCAGGGCTGGGCCCGAGGCTGGGGCTGGACTGGGGCAGGGGGTGGGTCCAGGGCTGGGGCTGGGGCAGGGCTGGGGCTGGGGCTGGGCTGGGAGCAGGGCTGGGGCTGGCGCTGGACTGGGGCAGGGGGTGGGTCCAGGGCTGGGGCTGGGCTGTGGCTGTGGCCAGGCTGGGGTAGGGCTGGGGCTGGGGCTGGCCTGGGGCTGGGGCTGGGTCCAAGGCTGGGGCTGGGCTGTGGCCGGGGGCTGGAACCAAGGCTTGGGCAGGCCTGGGGCCGGGGCTGGGGCAAGGCTGGGGCAGGACTGGGGCAGGGCTGGGCTGGGGGCCGGGCTGGGGCTAGGGCACGACTGGGCTGGGGATAGGGCTGGGGCTGGGGCAGGGCTGTGGCAGGGGCTGGTCCTGGGGCTGGGCTGGGCTGGGACTGGGCTGGGGTCAGAGCTGGGGCTGAGCTGGGGCTGGGGCTGGGCAGGGGGCAGGGATGGGGCCAGCTGGGGCCGGGCTGACGGCAGGGCTGGGCTTGGGCTGGGGCTGGGGCTTGGGCTGGGGCACGGACTGGGGCAGGGCTAGGACTGGGGCTGGGCTCGGACCGGGGATGGGGCCGGGGGTGGGGCAGGGCTGGGGCCAAAGCTAGGAAAGGGCAGGGGCAGGGCTGGGGCTGCGTTCGGGGCAGGGCTGGGGCTGGGTCCAGGCCTGGCGCTGGGCTGAGGGCAGGGCTGGGCTAGGGCTGGGCTGGGACCGGGGATGGGGCCGGGGGTGGGGCAGGGCTGGGGCTAGCCTGGGGCTGGGGCTGGGCTGGGGGCAGGGATGGGGCTGGGGCTGGGCTAGGGCTGGGGCTGGGGCCGCGGGTGGGGCTGGGGCTGGGGCTGGGTCCAGGGCTGGTGCTGGGCTGGGGCTGGGCTGATGGCAGGGGTGGGCTAGTGCTGGGGTCTCGGCTGGGCCTGGGACAGGGCTGGGCCCGAGGCTTGGGCAGGGCTGGGGTAGGGCTGTAGCCAAGGGCTGGGAGCAGGGCTGGGATTGAGTTTGGGGCCAGAGCTGGGGCTGGGTTGAGCCTGGGGCTGGGTTGGGGATGGGGCTGGGCTGGGGCTGGGGCTGGGTCCAGGGCTGGGGACAGGGCTGGGGCTGGGGCTAGGAAAGGGCAGGGGCCGGGCTGGGGCTGGGTTCGGGGCAGGGCTGGGGCTGGGTCCAGGCCTGGCGCTGGGCAGAGGGCAGGGCTGGGCTAGGGCTGGGCTGGGATCGGGGATGGGGCCGGGGGTGGGGCAGGGCTGGGGCTAGCCTAGGGCTGGGGGCTGGGCTGGGGGCAGGGATGGGGCTGGGGCTGAGCCAGGGCTGGGGCTGGGGCCGCGGGTGGGGCTGGGCCTGGGGCTGGACTGGGGCTGGGGCTGGGTCCAAGGCTGGGCTGGGCTGTGGCTGGGGCTGGGTTCGGGACAGGGCTGGGGCTGGGGCTGGGCTGGGGCCTTGGGCTGGGGCTGGGTTGGGGGCAGGGCTGGGGCTGGGCTGGGGCTGGGGCAGGGCTGGGGCCGGGGGCCTGGAACCAAGGCTTAGGCAGGCCTGGGGCTGGGGCTGGGGCAGGACTGGGGCTGGGCTGGGCTGGGGGCCAGGCTGGGGCTAGGGCACGACTGGGCTGGGGATAGGGCTGGGGCTGGGGCTGGGGCTGGGGAACGGACTGGGGCCAAGTCTTTGGCCGGGGCTGGGTCCGGGGTTAGGGCAGGGCTGGGGCAGGGTTGGAAATGGGTCTGGGCTGGGGCCAAGGTTGGGGCTGAGGGTGGGGCTGGGGCTGCGGACAGGGCTGGGGCGGGGTTGGGGCCGCGGCTGGGGCAGGGCTGGGGCTGGGGTGGGGCTGGGGCCGAGGGTGGGGCTGCGGCTGGGGCAGGGCTGGGGCTGGAGTGGGGCTGGGGCCGAGGGTGGGGCTGCGGACAGGGCTGGGGCCGGGCTGGGGCTGGGCTGATGGCAGGGGTGGGCTTAGGCTGGGGCAGGGCTGGGGTAGGGCTGGGCTGGGTGCAGGGATGGGGATGAGGCTGGGGCTGGGACTGGGGCTGGGGCGGGGTTGGGGCCGCGGCTGGGGCAGGGCTGGGGCTGGGGTGGGGCTGGGGCCGAGGGTGGGGCTGCGGACAGGGCTGGGGGCGGGCTGGGGCTGGGCTGATGGCAGGGGTGGGCTTAGGCTGGGGCAGGGCTGGGGTAGGGCTGGAGCCGGGGCTGGGGCCGGGGCTGGGAGCAGGGCTGGGACTGCGGTTGGGGCCGGGGCTGGGGCTGGGGCTGCGGCTGGGGACAGGGCTGGGGCGGGTTCTGGGGGCAGGGATGGGGATGGGGCTGGGCTGGGCAAGGGGCAGGGCTGGGGCTAGGGCTGGGGCTTGGGCGGGGGCACGGCTGGGCTAGGGCTGGGGGCAGGGCTGGTGCTGGGCTGGGACCGGGACTGGGCTGGGGTAGGGCTGGGGCAGGACTGGGTATGGGCTGGGTCTGGGGCTTGGGCTGGGGCTGGACTGGGCTAGTGCTGAGCTGGGGTTGGGGCGGGGGCTGGGGATAGGGCCGGGCAGGGTCTGGGCTGGGCTGGGCTGGGGGCAGGGATGGGGCTGGGGCTGGGCTGGGCTGGGGGCGAGGACGGGGCTGGGGCTTGGGCTGGGGCAGGGCAGGGGCTGGGGCCGGGGCTGGGGGTGGGCTGGGGCTGGGGCTCGGCTAGGGGCAGGGACTGGGGCTTGGGCTGGGGCTGGGCTGGGGCCAGGCTAGTGCTGGGTTCCGGGCAGGGCTGGGGCTGGGACCAGGCCTGGGGCTGGGCAGAGGGCAGGGCTGGGCTAGGGCTGGGGCTGGGGCAGGGCTGGGCTAGGGCTGGGCTGGGGCCGGGGTTGGGGCTGGGGGTGGGGCTGGGGCTGCGGACAGGGCTGGGGCCGGGCTGGGGCTGGGCTGATGGCAGGGATGGGCTAGGGCTGGGCTGGGGCAGGGCTGGGGCTGGGGCTGGGTCCTAGGCTGGGGCTAGGCTGTGGCTGGGGTTGGGCTGGGGCCGAGGATGGGGCTGAGGGTGGGGCTGGGGCTGCGGACAGGGCTGGGGCCGGGCTGGGGTGGGGCTGAGGGCTGGGATGGGGCAGGACTGGGGCTGGGGCAGGGGCCAGGGATGGGGACAGGGCTGGGGCTGGGGCTAGGAAAGGGCAGGGGCCGGGCTGGGGCTGGGTTCGGGGCAGGGCTGGGGCTGGGTCCAGGCCTGGGGCTGGGCTGAGGGCAGGGCTGGGCTAGGGCTGGGCTGGGACCGGGGATGGGGCCGGGGGTGGGGCAGGGCTGGGGCTGGGGACAGGGCTGGGGCCAGGGCAGGGGCTGGGCTGATGGCAGGGATGGGCTAGGGCTGGGCTGGGGCTGGGGCTGAGGCTGGGTCCAGGGCTGGGGCGGGTTCTGGGGGCAGGGATGGGGATGGGGCTGGGCTGGGCAAGGGGCAGGGCTGGGGCTAGGGCTGGGGCTTGGGCGGGGGGCACGGCTGGGCTAGGGCTGGGGGCAGGGCTGGTGCTGGGCTGGGACCGGGACTGGGCTGGGGTAGGGCTGGGGCAGGACTGGGTATGGGCTGGGTCTGGGGCTTGGGCTGGGGCTGGACTGGGCTAGTGCTGAGCTGGGGTTGGGGCGGGGGCTGGGGATAGGGCCGGGCAGGGTCTGGGCTGGGCTGGGCTGGGGGCAGGGATGGGGCTGGGGCTGGGCTGGGCTGGGGGCGAGGACGGGGCTGGGGCTTGGGCTGGGGCAGGGCAGGGGCTGGGGCCGGGGCTGGGGGTGGGCTGGGGCTGGGGCTCGGCTAGGGGCAGGGACTGGGGCTTGGGCTGGGGCTGGGCTGGGGCCAGGCTAGTGCTGGGTTCCGGGCAGGGCTGGGGCTGGGACCAGGCCTGGGGCTGGGCAGAGGGCAGGGCTGGGCTAGGGCTGGGGCTGGGGCAGGGCTGGGCTAGGGCTGGGCTGGGGCCGGGGTTGGGGCTGGGCTGTGGCTGGGGCTGGGCTGGGGCTGGGCTGGGGCCGAGGTTGGGGCTGGGGGTGGGGCTGGGGCTGCGGACAGGGCTTGGGCCGGGCTGGGGTTGGGCTGGGGCAGGGCTGGGCTAGGGCTGGGGCTGGGGCAGGGCTGGGGCCGCGGCTGGGGCTGGGGCTGGGGCTAGGCTGTGGCTGGGGTTGGGCTGGGGCCGAGGATGGGGCTGAGGGTGGGGCTGGGGCTGCGGACAGGGCTGGGGCCGGGCTGGGGTTGGGCTGGGGCAGGGCTGGGCTAGGGCTGGGGCTGGGGCAGGGCTGGGGCCGCGGCTGGGGCTGGGGCTGGGTCTGGGGTGGGGCTGAGGGCTGGGATGGGGCAGGACTGGGGCTGGGGCAGGGGCCAGGGATGGGGACAGGGCTGGGGCTGGGGCTAGGAAAGGGCAGGGGCCGGGCTGGGGCTGGGTTCGGGGCAGGGCTGGGGCTGGGTCCAGGCCTGGCGCTGGGCAGAGGGCAGGGCTGGGCTAGGGCTGGGCTGGGACCGGGGATGGGGCCGGGGGGTGGGGCAGGGCTGGGGCTAGCCTGGGGCTGGAGCTGGGCTGGGGGCAGGGATGGGGCTGGGGCTGAGCCAGGGCTGGGGCTGGGGCCGCGGGTGGGGCTGGGCCTGGGGCTGGACTGGGGCTGGGGCTGGGTCCAAGGCTGGGCTGGGCTGTGGCTGGGGCTGGGTTCGGGACAGGGCTGGGGCTGGGGCTGGGCTGGGGCCTTGGGCTGGGGCTGGGTTGGGGGCAGGGCAGGGGCTGGGCTGGGGCTGGGGCAGGGCTGGGGCCGGGGGCCTGGAACCAAGGCTTAGGCAGGCCTGGGGCTGGGGCTGGGGCAGGACTGGGGCTGGGCTGGGCTGGGGGCCAGGCTGGGGCTAGGGCACGACTGGGCTGGGGATAGGGCTGGGGCTGGGGCTGGGGCTGGGGAACGGACTGGGGCCAAGTCTTTGGCCGGGGCTGGGTCCGGGGTTAGGGCAGGGCTGGGGCAGGGTTGGAAATGGGTCTGGGCTGGGGCCAAGGTTGGGGCTGAGGGTGGGGCTGGGGCTGCGGACAGGGCTGGGGCCGGGCTGGGGCTGGGCTGATGGCAGGGATGGGCTAGGGCTGGGCTGGGGCAGGGCTGGGGCTGGGGCTGGGTCCTAGGCTGGGGCTAGGCTGTGGCTGGGGTTGGGCTGGGGCCGAGGATGGGGCTGAGGGTGGGGCTGGGGCTGCGGACAGGGCTGGGGCCGGGCTGGGGTGGGGCTGAGGGCTGGGATGGGGCAGGACTGGGGCTGGGGCAGGGGCCAGGGATGGGGACAGGGCTGGGGCTGGGGCTAGGAAAGGGCAGGGGCCGGGCTGGGGCTGGGTTCGGGGCAGGGCTGGGGCTGGGTCCAGGCCTGGGGCTGGGCTGAGGGCAGGGCTGGGCTAGGGCTGGGCTGGGACCGGGGATGGGGCCGGGGGTGGGGCAGGGCTGGGGCTGGGGACAGGGCTGGGGCCAGGGCAGGGGCTGGGCTGATGGCAGGGATGGGCTAGGGCTGGGCTGGGGCTGGGGCTGAGGCTGGGTCCAGGGCTGGGGCGGGTTCTGGGGGCAGGGATGGGGATGGGGCTGGGCTGGGCAAGGGGCAGGGCTGGGGCTAGGGCTGGGGCTTGGGCGGGGGCACGGCTGGGCTAGGGCTGGGGGCAGGGCTGGTGCTGGGCTGGGACCGGGACTGGGCTGGGGTAGGGCTGGGGCAGGACTGGGTATGGGCTGGGTCTGGGGCTTGGGCTGGGGCTGGACTGGGCTAGTGCTGAGCTGGGGTTGGGGCGGGGGCTGGGGATAGGGCCGGGCAGGGTCTGGGCTGGGCTGGGCTGGGGGCAGGGATGGGGCTGGGGCTGGGCTGGGCTGGGGGCGAGGACGGGGCTGGGGCTTGGGCTGGGGCAGGGCAGGGGCTGGGGCCGGGGCTGGGGGTGGGCTGGGGCTGGGGCTCGGCTAGGGGCAGGGACTGGGGCTTGGGCTGGGGCTGGGCTGGGGCCAGGCTAGTGCTGGGTTCCGGGCAGGGCTGGGGCTGGGACCAGGCCTGGGGCTGGGCAGAGGGCAGGGCTGGGCTAGGGCTGGGGCTGGGGCAGGGCTGGGCTAGGGCTGGGCTGGGGCCGGGGTTGGGGCTGGGCTGTGGCTGGGGCTGGGCTGGGGCTGGGCTGGGGCCGAGGTTGGGGCTGGGGGGTGGGGCTGGGGCTGCGGACAGGGCTTGGGCCGGGCTGGGGTTGGGCTGGGGCAGGGCTGGGCTAGGGCTGGGGCTGGGGCAGGGCTGGGGCCGCGGCTGGGGCTGGGGCTGGGGCTAGGCTGTGGCTGGGGTTGGGCTGGGGCCGAGGATGGGGCTGAGGGTGGGGCTGGGGCTGCGGACAGGGCTGGGGCCGGGCTGGGGTTGGGCTGGGGCAGGGCTGGGCTAGGGCTGGGGCTGGGGCAGGGCTGGGGCCGCGGCTGGGGCTGGGGCTGGGTCTCTGAGGGCTGGGATGGGGCAGGACTGGGGCTGGGGCAGGGCCAGGGATGGGGACAGGGCTGGGGCTGGGGCTAGGAAAGGGCAGGGGCCGGGCTGGGGGCTGGGTTCGGGGCAGGGCTGGGGCTGGGTCCAGGCCTGGCGCTGGGCAGAGGGCAGGGCTGGCTAGGGCTGGGCTGGGATCGGGGATGGGGCCGGGGGTGGGGCAGGGCTGGGGCTAGCCTGGGGCTGGAGCTGGGCTGGGGGCAGGGATGGGGCTGGGGCTGAGCCAGGGCTGGGGCTGGGGCCGCGGGTGGGGCTGGGGCTGGGGCTGGACTGGGGCTGGGGCTGGGTCCAAGGCTGGGCTGGGCTGTGGCTGGGGGCCTGGGTTCGGGACAGGGCTGGGGCTGGGGCTGGGCTGGGGCCTTGGGCTGGGGCTGGGTTGGGGGCAGGGCAGGGGCTGGGCTGGGGCTGGGGCAGGGCTGGGGCCGGGGGCCTGGAACCAAGGCTTAGGCAGGCCTGGGGCTGGGGCTGGGGCAGGACTGGGGCTGGGCTGGGCTGGGGGCCAGGCTGGGGCTAGGGCACGACTGGGCTGGGGATAGGGCTGGGGCTGGGGCTGGGGCTGGGGAACGGACTGGGGCCAAGTCTTTGGCCGGGGCTGGGTCCGGGGTTAGGGCAGGGCTGGGGCAGGGTTGGAAATGGGTCTGGGCTGGGGCCAAGGTTGGGGCTGAGGGTGGGGCTGGGGCTGCGGACAGGGCTGGGGCCGGGCTGGGGCTGGGCTGATGGCAGGGATGGGCTAGGGCTGGGCTGGGGCAGGGCTGGGGCTGGGGCTGGGTCCTAGGCTGGGGCTAGGCTGTGGCTGGGGTTGGGCTGGGGCCGAGGATGGGGCTGAGGGTGGGGCTGGGGCTGCGGACAGGGCTGGGGCCGGGCTGGGGTGGGGGCTGAGGGCTGGGATGGGGCAGGACTGGGGCTGGGGCAGGGGCCAGGGATGGGGACAGGGCTGGGGCTGGGGCTAGGAAAGGGCAGGGGCCGGGCTGGGGCCTGGGTTCGGGGCAGGGCTGGGGCTGGGTCCAGGCCTGGGGCTGGGCTGAGGGCAGGGCTGGGCTAGGGCTGGGCTGGGACCGGGGATGGGGCCGGGGGTGGGGCAGGGCTGGGGCTGGGGACAGGGCTGGGGCCAGGGCAGGGGCTGGGCTGATGGCAGGGATGGGCTAGGGCTGGGCTGGGGCTGGGGCTGAGGCTGGGTCCAGGGCTGGGGCGGGTTCTGGGGGCAGGGATGGGGATGGGGCTGGGCTGGGCAAGGGGCAGGGCTGGGGCTAGGGCTGGGGCTTGGGCGGGGGGCACGGCTGGGCTAGGGCTGGGGGCAGGGCTGGTGCTGGGCTGGGACCGGGACTGGGCTGGGGTAGGGCTGGGGCAGGACTGGGTATGGGCTGGGTCTGGGGGCTTGGGCTGGGGCTGGACTGGGCTAGTGCTGAGCTGGGGTTGGGGCGGGGGGCTGGGGATAGGGCCGGGCAGGGTCTGGGCTGGGCTGGGCTGGGGGCAGGGATGGGGCTGGGGCTGGGCTGGGCTGGGGGCGAGGACGGGGCTGGGGCTTGGGCTGGGGCAGGGCAGGGGCTGGGGCCGGGGCTGGGGGGTGGGCTGGGGCTGGGGCTCGGCTAGGGGCAGGGACTGGGGCTTGGGCTGGGGCTGGGCTGGGGGCCAGGCTAGTGCTGGGTTCCGGGCAGGGCTGGGGCTGGGACCAGGCCTGGGGCTGGGCAGAGGGCAGGGCTGGGCTAGGGCTGGGGCTGGGGCAGGGGCTGGGCTAGGGCTGGGCTGGGGCCGGGGTTGGGGGCTGGGCTGTGGCTGGGGCTGGGCTGGGGCTGGGCTGGGGCCGAGGTTGGGGCTGGGGGTGGGGCTGGGGCTGCGGACAGGGCTTGGGCCGGCTGGGGTTGGGCTGGGGCAGGGCTGGGCTAGGGCTGGGGCTGGGGCAGGGCTGGGGCCGCGGCTGGGGCTGGGGCTGGGGCTAGGCTGTGGCTGGGGTTGGGCTGGGGCCGAGGATGGGGCTGAGGGGTGGGGCTGGGGCTGCGGACAGGGCTGGGGGCCGGGCTGGGGTTGGGCTGGGGCAGGGCTGGGCTAGGGCTGGGGCTGGGGCAGGGCTGGGGGCCGCGGCTGGGGCTGGGGCTGGGTCTGGGGTGGGGCTGAGGGCTGGGATGGGGCAGGACTGGGGCTGGGGCAGGGGCCAGGGATGGGGACAGGGCTGGGGCTGGGGCTAGGAAAGGGCAGGGGCCGGGCTGGGGCTGGGTTCGGGGCAGGGCTGGGGCTGGGTCCAGGCCTGGCGCTGGGCAGAGGGCAGGGCTGGGCTAGGGCTGGGCTGGGATCGGGGATGGGGCCGGGGGTGGGGCAGGGCTGGGGCTAGCCTGGGGCTGGAGCTGGGCTGGGGGGCAGGGATGGGGCTGGGGCTGAGCCAGGGCTGGGGCTGGGGCCGCGGGTGGGGCTGGGGCTGGGGCTGGACTGGGGCTGGGGCTGGGTCCAAGGCTGGGCTGGGCTGTGGCTGGGGCTGGGTTCGGGACAGGGCTGGGGCTGGGGCTGGGCTGGGGCCTTGGGCTGGGGCTGGGTTGGGGGCAGGGCAGGGGCTGGGCTGGGGCTGGGGCAGGGCTGGGGCCGGGGGCCTGGAACCAAGGCTTAGGCAGGCCTGGGGCTGGGGCTGGGGCAGGACTGGGGCTGGGCTGGGCTGGGGGCCAGGCTGGGGCTAGGGCACGACTGGGCTGGGGATAGGGCTGGGGCTGGGGCTGGGGCTGGGGAACGGACTGGGGCCAAGTCTTTGGCCGGGGCTGGGTCCGGGGTTAGGGCAGGGCTGGGGCAGGGTTGGAAATGGGTCTGGGCTGGGGCCAAGGTTGGGGCTGAGGGTGGGGCTGGGGCTGCGGACAGGGCTGGGGCCGGGCTGGGGCTGGGCTGATGGCAGGGATGGGCTAGGGCTGGGCTGGGGCAGGGCTGGGGCTGGGGCTGGGTCCTAGGCTGGGGCTAGGCTGTGGCTGGGGTTGGGCTGGGGCCGAGGATGGGGCTGAGGGTGGGGCTGGGGCTGCGGACAGGGCTGGGGCCGGGCTGGGGTGGGGCTGAGGGCTGGGATGGGGCAGGACTGGGGCTGGGGCAGGGGCCAGGGATGGGGACAGGGCTGGGGCTGGGGCTAGGAAAGGGCAGGGGCCGGGCTGGGGCTGGGTTCGGGGCAGGGCTGGGGCTGGGTCCAGGCCTGGGGCTGGGCTGAGGGCAGGGCTGGGCTAGGGCTGGGCTGGGACCGGGGATGGGGCCGGGGGTGGGGCAGGGCTGGGGCTGGGGACAGGGCTGGGGCCAGGGCAGGGGCTGGGCTGATGGCAGGGATGGGCTAGGGCTGGGCTGGGGCTGGGGCTGAGGCTGGGTCCAGGGCTGGGGCGGGTTCTGGGGGCAGGGATGGGGATGGGGCTGGGCTGGGCAAGGGGCAGGGCTGGGGCTAGGGCTGGGGCTTGGGCGGGGGCACGGCTGGGCTAGGGCTGGGGGCAGGGCTGGTGCTGGGCTGGGACCGGGACTGGGCTGGGGTAGGGCTGGGGCAGGACTGGGTATGGGCTGGGTCTGGGGCTTGGGCTGGGGCTGGACTGGGCTAGTGCTGAGCTGGGGTTGGGGCGGGGGCTGGGGATAGGGCCGGGCAGGGTCTGGGCTGGGCTGGGCTGGGGGCAGGGATGGGGCTGGGGCTGGGCTGGGCTGGGGGCGAGGACGGGGCTGGGGCTTGGGCTGGGGCAGGGCAGGGGCTGGGGCCGGGGCTGGGGGTGGGCTGGGGCTGGGGCTCGGCTAGGGGCAGGGACTGGGGCTTGGGCTGGGGCTGGGCTGGGGCCAGGCTAGTGCTGGGGTTCCGGGCAGGGCTGGGGCTGGGACCAGGCCTGGGGCTGGGCAGAGGGCAGGGCTGGGCTAGGGCTGGGGCTGGGGCAGGGCTGGGCTAGGGCTGGGCTGGGGCCGGGGTTGGGGCTGGGCTGTGGCTGGGGCTGGGCTGGGGCTGGGCTGGGGCCGAGGTTGGGGCTGGGGGTGGGGCTGGGGCTGCGGACAGGGCTTGGGCCGGGCTGGGGTTGGGCTGGGGCAGGGCTGGGCTAGGGCTGGGGCTGGGGCAGGGCTGGGGCCGCGGCTGGGGCTGGGGCTGGGGCTAGGCTGTGGCTGGGGTTGGGCTGGGGCCGAGGATGGGGCTGAGGGTGGGGCTGGGGCTGCGGACAGGGCTGGGGCCGGGCTGGGGTTGGGCTGGGGCAGGGCTGGGCTAGGGCTGGGGCTGGGGCAGGGCTGGGGCCGCGGCTGGGGCTGGGGCTGGGTCTGGGGTGGGGCTGAGGGCTGGGATGGGGCAGGACTGGGGCTGGGGCAGGGGCCAGGGATGGGGACAGGGCTGGGGCTGGGGCTAGGAAAGGGCAGGGGCCGGGCTGGGGCTGGGTTCGGGGCAGGGCTGGGGCTGGGTCCAGGCCTGGCGCTGGGCAGAGGGCAGGGCTGGGCTAGGGCTGGGCTGGGACCGGGGATGGGGCCGGGGGTGGGGCAGGGCTGGGGCTAGCCTGGGGCTGGAGCTGGGCTGGGGGCAGGGATGGGGCTGGGGCTGAGCCAGGGCTGGGGCTGGGGCCGCGGGTGGGGCTGGGGCTGGGGCTGGACTGGGGCTGGGGCTGGGTCCAAGGCTGGGCTGGGCTGTGGCTGGGGCTGGGTTCGGGACAGGGCTGGGGCTGGGGCTGGGCTGGGGCCTTGGGCTGGGGCTGGGTTGGGGGCAGGGCTGGGGCTGGGCTGGGGCTGGGGCAGGGCTGGGGCTGGAGTGGGGCTGGGGCCGAGGGTGGGGCTGCGGACAGGGCTGGGGCCGGGCTGGGGCTGGGCTGATGGCAGGGGTGGGCTTAGGCTGGGGGCAGGGCTGGGGTAGGGCTGGGCTGGGTGCAGGGATGGGGATGAGGCTGGGGCTGGGACTGGGGCTGGGGCGGGGTTGGGGCCGCGGCTGGGGCAGGGCTGGGGCTGGGGTGGGGCTGGGGCCGAGGGTGGGGCTGCGGACAGGGCTGGGGGCGGGCTGGGGCTGGGCTGATGGCAGGGGTGGGCTTAGGCTGGGGCAGGGCTTGGGTAGGGCTGGAGCCGGGGCTGGGGCCGGGGCTGGGAGCAGGGCTGGGACTGCGGTTGGGGCCGGGGCTGGGGGCTGGGGCTGCGGCTGGGACAGGGCTGGGGCCAGGGCAGGGGCTGGGCTGATGGCAGGGATGGGCTAGGGCTGGGCTGGGTCTGGGGCTTGGGCTGGGGCTGGGCTGGGGCAGGGCTGGGGCTGGGGCTGGCTCCAGGGCTAAGGCTAGGCCGTGGCTGGGGATGGGCTGGGGCCGAGTATGGGGCTGAGGGTGGGGCTGGGGCTGGGGACAGGGTTGGGTCCGGGCTGGGGCTGGGCTGAGGGCAGGGCTGGGCTAGGCCTGGGGCTGTGGCTGGGCTAGGTTAGGGCTGGCCTGGGGCCGGGGCTGGGGCTGGGACTGGGGCTGGGACTGGGGCAGGGCTTGGGCTGAGATTGGTCTGGGGATGGGCTGGGGCTGGGTGGTGGCTGGGGCTGGGCTGGGGCAGGGCTGGGCCTTGCGCTGGGGCTGGGCTGGGGGCAGGGCTTGGGCTGGGCTGGAGCTGGGGCTGGGTCCAGGGCTGGTGCTGGCCTGGGGCCGGGGCTGGGCTGGGGGCAAGGATGGGGATGGGGCAGGGCTGGGCCTGGGGTGGAGGGATGGGGATGAGGCTGGGGCTGGGGCTGGGGCTGGGGCAGGGTTGGGGGCAGGACTGGGCTAGCGCTGAGCTCGGGACGGGGCTGGGGCTGGGCTGGGGCTGGGTCCGGGCTGGGGCTGGGCCTGGGGTGAGGGCAGGGTAGGGGCAGGGCTGGGGATGGGGGCTGGGCTGGGGCAGGACTGGGGCAGGGGCTGGGCTTGGGTCCATGGCTGGGGCTGGGCTGTGGCTGGGGCTGGGCTGGGGCAGGACTGGGGCTGGGGCTGGGCTGGGATCGAGGGTCGGGCTGGGCTGGGGTCTGGGCTGGGCCTGGGGCAGGGCTGGGCCCGAGGCTGGGGCTGGGTTGGGCAGGCCTGGGGCTGGGGCTGGGATGCGGCAGGGCTGGGTTTGGGGCTGGGCTGGGGCTGAGGGTGGGGCCGGAGCTGGGGCAGAATTAGGCTGGAGACTGGGCCTTGGGATGGGGCCGGGAAGGGGGGAGGGCTGGGGGCAGGGGCTGGGGCTGGGCTGGGGCAGGGGGTGGGTCCAGGGCTGGGGCTGAGGCTGGGCTGGGAGCAGGGCTGGGGCTGGGGCTGGCCTGGGGCTGGGGCTGGGTCCAAGGCTGGGGCTGGGCTGGGGCAGGGCTGGGGCTGGGGCAGGGGCCGGGGATGGGGACAGGGTTGGGGCTCGAGCTAGGAAAGGGCAGGGGCCGGGCTGGGGCTGGGTTCGGGACAGGGCTGGGGCTGGGTCCAGGCCTGGGGCTGGGCAGAGGGCAGGGCTTGGATAGGGCTGGGATGGGGCCGGGGCTGAGGCTGGGTCCAGGGCTGGGGCGGGTTCTGGGGGCAGGGCTGGGGATGGGGCTGGGCTGGGCAGGGGGCACGGATGGGTCTGGTGCTGGGGCTGGGGCTTGGGCTGGGGCAGGGCTGGGCTGGGGTGGGACCAGGACTGGGCTGGGGTGGGGCTGGGGCATGGCTGGGACTAGGGCTGGTGCAGGGGCGGGGACTGGGGCAGGGCAGGGCTGGGGCTGGGCTGGAGCCGAGGCTGGTGCCGAGGCTGGTGCCAACGCTGGGGCGGGGCTAGGGCAGGGCTGGGGCGGGGCTGGGGCTGGGCTGGGCTGGGGGAAGGGCTGGGGCTGGGGCTGGGGCTGGGCTGGGGCTGGGGCTGGGCTGGGAGCAGGGCTGGGGCTGGGGCTGGACTGGGGCAGGGGCTGGGCTGGGGCAGGGCTGGGGCTGGGGTGGGGCTGGGGCTTGGGCTGGGGCTTAGGCTGGGGAAGGGCTGGGGCTGGGGCTGGTACCGGGGCTGAGGGTATGGCAGGGCTAGGGCTGGGCTGGGGCCGGGGCTGAGGCTGGGTCCAGAGCTGGGGCGGGGGCTGGGGGCAGGATGGGGATGGGGCTGGGCTGGGCAGGGGGCAGGGATGGGTCTGGTGCTGGGGCTGGGGCTTGGGCTGGGGCAGGGCTGGGGCTGGGCTGGGACCAGGACTGGGCTGGGGTGGGGCTGGGGCATGGCTGGGACTAGGGCTGGGGCTGGAGCGGGGATTGGGGCAGGGCTGGGGCTGGGGCTGGGCTGGAGCCGAGGCTGGGGCCAAGGCTGGGGTGGGGCTAGGGCAGGGCTGGTGCGGGGCTGGGGCTGGGCTGGGCTGGGGCTGGGCTGGGAGCAGGGCTGGGGCTGGGGCTGGCCTGGGGCTGGGGCTGGGTCCAAGGCTGGGGCTGGGCTGGGGCAGGGCTGGGGCTGGGGCAGGGGCCGGGGATGGGGAAAGGGTTGGGGCTCGAGCTAGGAAAGGGCAGAGGCCGGGCTGGGGCTGGGTTCGGGACAGGGCTGGGGCTGGGTCCAGGCCTGGGGCTGGGCAGAGGGCAGGGCTTGGATAGGGCTGGGCTGGGGCCGGGGCTGAGGCTGGGTCCAGGGCTGGGGCGGGTTCTGGGGGCAGGGCTGGGGATGGGGCTGGGCTGGGCAGGGGGCAGGGATGGGTCTGGTGCTGGGGCTGGGGCTTGGGCTGGGGCAGGGCTGGGGCTGGGCTGGGACCAGGACTGGGCTGGGGTGGGGCTGGGGCATGGCTGGGACTAGGGCTGGGGCTGGGGCGGGGACTGGGGCAGGGCTGGGGCTGGGGCTGGGCTGGGATGGGACTGGGGCTGGGCTGGGAGCAGGGCTGGGGCTGGGGCTGGACTGGGGCAGGGGGTGGGTCCAGGGCTGGGGCTGGGCTGTGGCTGTGGCCAGGCTGGGGTAGGGCTGGGGCTGGGGCTGGCCTGGGGCTGGGGCTGGGTCCAAGGCTGGGGCTAGGCTGGGGCCGGGGGCTGGAACCAAGGCTTGGGCAGGCCTGGGGCCGGGGCTGGGGCGGGGCTGGGGCAGGACTGGGGCAGGGCTGGGCTGGGGGCCGGGCTGGGGCTAGGGCACGACTGGGCTGGGGATAGGGCTGGGGCTGGGGCAGGGCTGGGGCAGGGGCTGGTCCTGGGGCTGGGCTGGGCTGGGACTGGGCTGGTGTCAGAGCTGGGGCTGAGCTGGGGCTGGGGCTGGGCAGGGGGCAGGGATGGGGCCAGCTGGGGCCGGGCTGACGGCAGGGCTGGGCTAGGGCTGGGGCTGGGGCTTGGGCTAGGGCACGGACTGGGGCAGGGCTAGGACTGGGGCTGGGCTGGGGCCGAGTCTGGGGCCGAGGCTGGGGCCGGGGCTAGGGCCGGGGCTGGGGCTGGGCTGGGACACGGGCTGGGCTGGGGGTAGGGCTGGGGCAGGGCTGGGGCTGGGGCTGGGGCTGGGGCATGGACTGGGCCAGGGCTAGGGCTGGGGCTGGGCTGGGGCTGGGCTGGGGCCAAGTCTGGGGCCGGGGCTGGGTCCGGGGTTAGGGCAGGGCTGGGGCAGGGCTGGAACTGGGTCTGGGCTGGGGCTGGGCTGGGCTAGGGGCAGGGTTGGGGCTAGGGCTTGGGCTGGGGTAGGGCTGGTGCTGGGCTGGGACCGGGGATGGGCTGGGGCCAAGTTTGGGGCTGGGGCTGGGGCTGGGCTGGGGCAGGGTTGGGGCAGGGCTGGGGATGGGGGGCTGGGATGGGGCAGGACTGGGGCTGGGGCAGGGGCCGGGGCTGGGGACAGGGCTGGGGCCCGAGCTAGGATAGGGCAGGGGCCGGGCTGGGGCTGGGGTTCGGGACAGGGCTGGGGCTGGGTCCAGGCCTGGGGCTGGGCAGAGGGCAGGGCTGGGATAGGGGCTGGGCTGGGGCCGGGGCTGAGGCTGGGTCCAGGGCTGGGGCGGGGTTCTGGGGGCAGGGCTGGGGATGGGGCTGGGCTGGGCAAGGGGCAGGGCTGGGGCTAGGGCTGGGGCTGGGCTGGGGCTGGGGCTGGGCCTGGGGCACGGCTGGGCTAGGGCTGGGGGCAGGGCTGGGGCTGGGCTAGTGCTGGGGGCAGGGCTGGGGCTGGGGGGCTGGGGCTGGGCTGGGGGATGGGCCTGGGGCACGGCTGGGCTAGGGCTGGGGGCAGGGCTGGGTCTGGGTCTGGGGCAGGGCTGGTGCTGGGCTGGAACCAGGACTGGGCTGGGGTAGGGCTGGGGCAGGGCTGGGTCTGGGGCTGGGCTGGAGTTGAGGGTGGGGGCTGGGCTGGGGTCAGGGCTGGCCCTGGGGCAGGGCTGGGCACGAGGCTGGGGCTGGGCTGGGGCAGGGATGGGCTATGGCTGGGGCTGGGGCTGCGGCAGGGCTGGGGCTGGGGGCAGGGCAGGGGCTGGGGCTGGGCTGGGGCTGGGGTAGGGCTGGGGCAGGGCTGGGTCTGGGGCTGGGCTGGTGTTGAGGGTGGGGCTGGGCTGGGGTCAGGGCTGGCCCTTGGGCAGGGCTGGGCACGAGGCTGGGGCTGGGCTGGGGCAGGGATGGGCTATGGCTGGGGGTAGGGCTGCGGCAGGGCTGGGGGCTGGGGCTGGGTTGGGGCTGGGCTGGGGCTGGGGCTGGGTCCAGGCCTGGGGCTGGGCTGAGAACAGGGCTGGGCTAGGGCTGGGGCTGGGGCAGGGCTGGAGCTGGGGCTGGGCTGGGGCAGGGCTGGGGCCGCGTCTGGGGCAGGGCTGGGGCTGGGCTGGGGCTGGGGCTTAGGCTGGGGCTGGGGTGGGGCTGGGGCTTAGGCTGGGGGAAGGGCTGGGGCTGGGGCTGGGATGGGGCTGGCCTGGGGCTGGGTCCAGGCCTGGGGCTGGGCTGAGGGCAGGGCTGGGCTAGGGCTGGGGCTGGGGCAGGGCTGGAGCTGGGGCTGGGCTGGGGCAGGGCTGGGGCTGGGGTGGGGCTGGGGCTTGGGCTGGGGCTTAGGCGGGGGAAGGGCTGGGGCTGGGGCTGGGCTGGGGCAGGGCTGGGGCCGCGTCTGGGGCAGGGCTGGGGCTGGGCTGGGGCTGGGGCTTAGGCTGGGGCTGGGTGGGGGCTGGGGCTTAGGCTGGGGAAGGGCTGGGGCTGGGGCTGGGATGGGGCAGGCCTGGGGCTAGGGCAAGGGCCGGGCGTGGGGACAGGGCTGGGCCCGAGCTAGGAAAGGGCAGGGGCCGGGCTGGGGCTGGGTTCGGGGCAGGGCTGGGGCTGGGTCCAGGCCTGGGGCTGGGCAGAGGGCAGGGCTTGGATAGGGCTGGGCTGGGGCAGGGGCTGAGGCTGGGTCCAGGGCTGGGGCGGGGTTCTGGGGGCAGGGATGGGGCTGGGGCTGGGCTGGGCAGGGGGCAGGGATGGGTCTGGTGCTGGGGCTGGGGCTTGGGCTGGGGCAGGGCTGGGCTGGGGTGGGACCAGGACTGGGCTGGGGTGGGGCTGGGGCATGGCTGGGACTAGGGCTGGGGCTGGGGCGGGGACTGGGGCAGGGCTGGGGCTGGGGCTGGGCTGGAGCCGAGGCTGGGGCCAAGGCTGGGGCGGGGCTAGGGCAGGGCTGGGGCTGGGCTGGGGCTGGGGCTGGGGCTGGGAGCAGGGCTGGGGGCTGGGGCTGGACTGGGGCAGGGGGGTGGGTCCAGGGCTGGGGCTGGGGCTGGGCTGGGAGCAGGGCTGGGGCTGGGGCTGGACTGGGGCAGGGGGTGGGTCCAGGGCTGGGGCTGGGCTGTGGCTGTGGCCAGGCTGGGGTAGGGGCTGGGGCTGGGGCTGGCCTGGGGCTGGGGCTGGGTCCAAGGGCTGGGGCTGGGCTGTGGCCGGGGGCTGGAACCAAGGCTTGGGCAGGCCTGGGGCCGTGGCTGGGGGCGGGGCTGGGGCAGGACTGGGGCAGGGCTGGGCTGGGGGCTGGGCTGGGGCTAGGGCACGACTGGGCTGGGGATAGGGCTGGGGCTGGGGCAGGGCTGTGGCAGGGGCTGGTCCTGGGGCTGGGCTGGGCTGGGGACTGGGCTGGGGTCAGAGCTGGGGCTGAGCTGGGGCTGGGGCTGGGCAGGGGGGCAGGGATGGGGCAGCTGGGGGCTGGGGCTGACGGCAGGGCTGGGCTTGGGCTGGGGCTGGGGCTTGGGCTGGGGCACGGACTGGGGCAGGGCTAGGACTGGGGCTGGGCTGGGGCCGAGTCTGGGGCCGAGGCTGGGGGCCGGGGCTAGGGCTGGGGCTGGGGCTGGGCTGGGACGCGGGCTGCGCTGGGGGTAGGGCTGGGGCAGGGCTGGGGCTGGGGTGGGGCTGGGGCTTGGGCTGGGGCTTAGGCGGGGGAAGGGCTGGGGCTGGGGCTGGGCTGGGGCAGGGCTGGGGCCGCGTCTGGGGCAGGGCTGGGGCTGGGCTGGGGCTGGGGCTTAGGCTGGGGCTGGGGTGGGGCTGGGGCTTAGGCTGGGGAAGGGCTGGGGGCTGGGGCTGGGATGGGGCAGGCCTGGGGGCTAGGGCAAGGGCCGGGCGTGGGGGACAGGGCTGGGGCCCGAGCTAGGAAAGGGCAGGGGCCGGGCTGGGGCTGGGTTCGGGGGCAGGGCTGGGGCTGGGTCCAGGCCTGGGGCTGGGCAGAGGGCAGGGCTTGGATAGGGCTGGGCTGGGGGCAGGGCTGGGGATGGGCTGGGGCCGAGGGTGGGGCTGGGGCTGGGGCTGGGCCTGCGGACTGGGCTGGGGCCGGGCTGGGGCTGGGCTGATGGCAGGGGTGGGGCTAGGGCTGGGGCAGGGTTGGGGCCATGACTGGGCTAGTGCTGAGCTCGGGACGGAGCTGGGTCTGGGCTGGGGCTGGGGCTGGGTCCAGGGCTGGGGCAGATCTGGCGCTGGGGCAGGGCTGGGGCCGGGGGCTGGGGCAGGGCTGGGGCTGGGCTGGGGCTGGGCCTGGAGCTGGGGCGGGTTACGGGCAGGGCTGGGGATGGGGGCTGTGCTGGGGCAGGACTGAGGCAGGGGCGGGGGTTGGGTCCAATGCTGGGGCTGGGCTGTGGTTGGGGCTGGGCTGGGCACGAGGCTGGGGCTGGGCTGGGGCAGGGATGGGCTATGGCTGGGGCTGGGTTGGGGCTGGGCTGGGGCTGGGGCTGGGTCCAGGCCTGGGGCTGGGCTGGGGGCAGGGCTTGGGCTGGGCTGGGGCTGGGGCTGGGTCCAGGTCTGGTGCTGGGCTGGGGGCTGGGGCTTGGGCTGGGGCGGGGTTTGGGGGCAGGACTGGGCTAGCACTGAGCTCAGGACGGGGCTGGGGCTGGGCTGGGGCTGGGGCTGGGGCTGGGCTGGGGCTGGGCTGGGGTGAGGGCAGGGGTAGGGGCAGGGCTGGGGATGGGGGCTGGGCTGGGCCAGGACTGGGGCAGGGCTGGGGTTGGGTCCAGGGCTGAGGCTGGGCTGTGGCTGGGGCTGGGCTGGGGCAGGACTGGGGCTGGGATGGGATCGAGGGTCAGGCTGGGCTGGGGTCTGGGCTGGGCCTGGGGCAGGGCTGGGCTCGAGGCTGGGGCTGGGCTGGGGCAGCCCTGGGGCTGGGGCTGGCCTGCGGCAGGGCTGGGTTTGGGGCTGGGCTGGGGCTGAGGGTGGGGCCGGAGCTGGGGCAGACTGGAGACTTTGCCTTGGGCTGGGGCCGGGAAGGGAAGAGGGCTGGGGGCAGGGGCTGGGGCTGGGCTGGGGACAGGGCTGGGGCCGGGGCTGGAACCAAGTCTTGGGAAGGGCTGGGGCTGGGGCTGGTACCGGGGCTGAGGGTAGGGCAGGGCTAGGGCTGGGCTGGGGCCGGGGCTGAGGCTGGGTCCAGAGCTGGGGCGGGGGCTGGGGGCAGGGATGGGGATGGGGCTGGGCTGGGCAGGGGGCAGGGATGGGTCTGGTGCTGGGGCTGGGGCTTGGGCTGGGGCAGGGGCTGGGGCTGGGCTGGGACCAGGACTGGGCTGGGGTGGGGCTGGGGCATGGCTGGGACTAGGGCTGGGGCTGGGGCGGGGGACTGGGGCAGGGCTGGGGCTGGGGCTGGGCTGGAGCCGAGGCTGGGGCCAAGGCTGGGGCGGGGGCTAGGGCAGGGCTGGGGCGGGGCTGGGGCTGGGCTGGGCTGGGGGCAGGGCTGTGGCTGGGGCTGGACTGGGGCTGGGGCTGGGTCCAGGGCTGGGGCTGGGCTGTGGCTGTGGCCAGGCTGGGGCAGGGCTGGGGCTGGGGCTGGCCTGGGGCTGGGGCTGGGTCCAAGGCTGGGGCTGGGGCTGGGCTGGGTCCAAGGTTGGGGCTGGGGCTGGGGCTGCGGCTGGAGCTGGGCTGGGGCAGGGCTGGGGATGGGGGCTGGGATGGGGCAGGACTGGGGCTGAGGGCAGGACTGGGGCTGGGGACGCGGCTAGGGCTGGAGCTGGGGCAGAGCTGGGGCTGGATCCAGGGCTGGGGCTGGGCTGAGGGCAGGGCTGGGCTAGGCCTGGGGCTGTGGCTGGGCTAGGTTAGGGCTGGCCTGGGGCCGGGGCTGGGGCTGGGACTGGGGCTGGGACTGGGGCAGGGCTTGGGCTGAGATTGGTCTGGGGATGGGCTGGGGCTGGGTGGTGGCTGGGGCTGGGCTGGGGCAGGGCTGGGCCTTGCGCTGGGGCTGGGCTGGGGGCAGGGCTTGGGCTGGGCTGGAGCTGGGGCTGGGTCCAGGGCTGGTGCTGGCCTGGGGCCGGGGCTGGGCTGGGGGCAAGGATGGGGATGGGGCAGGGCTGGGCCTGGGGTGGAGGGATGGGGATGAGGCTGGGGCTGGGGCTGGGGCAGGGTTGGGGGCAGGACTGGGCTAGCGCTGAGCTCGGGACGGGGCTGGGGCTGGGCTGGGGCTGGGTCCGGGCTGGGGCTGGGCCTGGGGTGAGGGCAGGGTAGGGGCAGGGCTGGGGATGGGGGCTGGGCTGGGGCAGGACTGGGGCAGGGGCTGGGCTTGGGTCCATGGCTGGGGCTGGGCTGTGGCTGGGGCTGGGCTGGGGCAGGACTGGGGCTGGGGCTGGGCTGGGATCGAGGGTCGGGCTGGGCTGGGGTCTGGGCTGGGCCTGGGGCAGGGCTGGGCCCGAGGCTGGGGCTGGGTTGGGCAGGCCTGGGGCTGGGGCTGGGATGCGGCAGGGCTGGGTTTGGGGCTGGGCTGGGGCTGAGGGTGGGGCCGGAGCTGGGGCAGAATTAGGCTGGAGACTGGGCCTTGGGATGGGGCCGGGAAGGGGGGAGGGCTGGGGGCAGGGGCTGGGCTGGGGCAGGGGATGGGTCCAGGGCTGGGGCTGGGGCTGGGCTGGGAGCAGGGCTGGGGCTGGGGCTGGCCTGGGGCTGGGGCTGGGTCCAAGGCTGGGGCTGGGCTGGGGCAGGGCTGGGGCTGGGGCAGGGGCCGGGGATGGGGACAGGGTTGGGGCTCGAGCTAGGAAAGGGCAGGGGCCGGGCTGGGGCTGGGTTCGGGACAGGGCTGGGGCTGGGTCCAGGCCTGGGGCGGGTTCTGGGGGCAGGGATGGGGATGGGGCTGGGCTGGGCAGGGGGCAGGGATGGGTCTGGGGCTGGGGCTGGGGCTTGGGCTGGGGCAGGGCTGGGCTGGGGTGGGACCAGGACTGGGCTGGGGTGGGGCTGGGGCATGGCTGGGACTAGGGCTGGGGCTGGGGCGGGGACTGGGACAGGGCTGGGGCTGGGGCTGGGCTGGAGCCGAGGCTGGTGCCAAGGCTGGGGCGGGGCTAGGGCAGGGCTGGGGCGGGGCTGGGGCTGGGCTGGGCTGGGGGAAGGGCTGGGGCTGGGGCTGGGCTGGGGCTGGGGCTTGGGCTGGGGCGGGGTTGGGGGCAGGACTGGGCTAGCACTGAGCTCAGGACGGGGCTGGGGCTGGGCTGGGGCTGGGGCTGGGTCTGGGCTGGGGCTGGGCCTGGGGTGAGGGCAGGGTAGGGGCAGGGCTGGGGATGGGGGCTGGGCTGGGCCAGGACTGGGGCAGGGGCTGGGGTTGGGTCCAGGGCTGAGGCTGGGCTGTGGCTGGGGCTGGGCTGGGGCAGGACTGGGGCTGGGATGGGATCGAGGGTCAGGCTGGGCTGGGGTCTGGGCTGGGCCTGGGGCAGGGCTGGGCTCGAGGCTGGGGCTGGGCTGGGGCAGGCCTGGGGCTGGGGCTGGCCTGCGGCAGGGCTGGGTTTGGGGCTGGGCTGGGGCTGAGGGTGGGGCCGGAGCTGGGGCAGACTGGAGACTTTGCCTTGGGCTGGGGCCGGGAAGGGAAGAGGGCTGGGGGCAGGGGCTGGGGCTGGGCTGGGGACAGGGCTGGGGCCGGGGCTGGAACCAAGTCTTGGGAAGGGCTGGGGCTGGGGCTGGTACCGGGGCTGAGGGTAGGGCAGGGCTAGGGCTGGGCTGGGGCCGGGGCTGAGGCTGGGTCCAGAGCTGGGGCGGGGGCTGGGGGCAGGGATGGGGATGGGGCTGGGCTGGGCAGGGGGCAGGGATGGGTCTGGTGCTGGGGCTGGGGCTTGGGCTGGGGCAGGGCTGGGCTGGGGTGGGACCAGGACTGGGCTGGGGTGGGGCTGGGGCATGGCTGGGACTAGGGCTGGGGCTGGAGCGAGGATTGGGGCAGGGCTGGGGCTGGGGCTGGGCTGGAGCCGAGGCTGGGGCCAAGGCTGGGGTGGGGCTAGGGCAGGGCTGGTGCGGGGCTGGGGCTGGGCTGGGCTGGGGCTGGGCTGGGAGCAGGGCTGGGGCTGGGGCTGGCCTGGGGCTGGGGCTGGGTCCAAGGCTGGGGCTGGGCTGGGGCAGGGCTGGGGGCTGGGGCAGGGGCCGGGGATGGGGAAAGGGTTGGGGCTCGAGCTAGGAAAGGGCAGAGGCCGGGCTGGGGCTGGGTTCGGGACAGGGCTGGGGCTGGGTCCAGGCCTGGGGCTGGGCAGAGGGCAGGGCTTGGATAGGGCTGGGCTGGGGCCGGGGCTGAGGCTGGGTCCAGGGCTGGGGCGGGTTCTGGGGGGCAGGGCTGGGGATGGGGCTGGGCTGGGCAGGGGGCAGGGATGGGTCTGGTGCTGCGGCTGGGGCTTGGGCTGGGGCAGGGCTGGGGCTGGGGTGGGACCAGGACTGGGCTGGGGTGGGGCTGGGGCATGGCTGGGACTAGGGCTGGGGCTGGGGCGGGGACTGGGGCAGGGCTGGGGCTGGGCTGGAGCTGAGGCTGGGGCCAAGGCTGGGGCGGGGCTAGGGCAGGGCTGGGGCGGCGCTGGGGCTGGGCTGGACTGGGGGGCAGGGCTGGGGCTGGGGCTGGGCTGGGCTGGGACTGGGGCTGGGCTGGGAGCAGGGCTGGGGCTGGGGCTGGACTGGGGCAGGGGGGTGGGTCCAGGGCTGGGGCTGGGCTGTGGCTGTGGCCAGGCTGGGGTAGGGCTGGGGCTGGGGCTGGCCTGGGGCTGGGGCTGGGTCCAAGGCTGGGGCTGGGCTGGGGCCGGGGGCTGGAACCAAGGCTTGGGCAGGCCTGGGGCCGGGGCTGGGGCGGGGCTGGGGCAGGACTGGGGCAGGGCTGGGCTGGGGGCCGGGCTGGGGCTAGGGTACGACTGGGCTGGGGATAGGGCTGGGACTGGGGCAGGGCTGGGGCAGGGGCTGGTCCTGGGGCTGGGCTGGGCTGGGACTGGGCTGGGGTCAGAGCTGGGGCTGAGCTGGGGCTGGGGCTGGGCAGGGGGCAGGGATGGGGCCAGCTGGGGCCGGGCTGACGGCAGGGCTGGGCTAGGGCTGGGGCTGGGGCTTGGGCTGGGGCACGGACTGGGGCAGGGCTAGGACTGGGGCTGGGCTGGGGCCGAGTCTGGGGCCGAGGCTGGGGCCGGGGCTAGGGCCGGGGCTGGGGCTGGGCTGGGACACGGGCTGGGCTGGGGTAGGGCTGGGGCAGGGCTGGGGCTGGGGCTGGGGCTGGGGCATGGACTGGGCCAGGGCTAGGGCTGGGGCTGGGCTGGGGCTGGGCTGGGGCCAAGTCTGGGGCCGGGGCTGGGTCCGGGGGTTAGGGCAGGGCTGGGGCAGGGCTGGAACTGGGTCTGGGCTGGGGCTGGGCTGGGCTAGGGGCAGGGTTGGGGCTAGGGCTTGGGCTGGGGTAGGGCTGGTGCTGGGCTGGGGACCGGGGCTGGGCTGGGGCCAAGTTTGGGGCTGGGGCTGGGGCTGGGCTGGGGCAGGGTTGGGGCAGGGCTGGGGATGGGTCTGGGATAGGGCAGGACTGGGGCTGGGGCAGGGGCCGGGGCTGGGGACAGGGCTGGGGCCCGAGCTAGGATAGGGCAGGGGCCGGGCTGGGGCTGGGTTCGGGACAGGGCTGGGGCTGGGTCCAGGCATGGGGCTGGGCAGAGGGCAGGGCTGGGATAGGGCTGGGCTGGGGCCGGGGCTGGAACCAAGTCTTGGGAAGGGCTGTGGCTGGGGCTGGTACCGAGGCTGAGGGTACGGCAGGGCTAGGGCTGGGCTGGGGCCGGGGCTGGTACCGAGGCTGAGGGTACGGCAGGGCTAGGGCTGGGCTGGGGCCGGGGCTTAGGCTGGGTCCAGAGCTGGGGCGGGGGCTGGGGGTAGGGCTGGGGATGGGGCTGGGCTGGTCAGGGGGCAGGGATGGGTCTGGTGCTGGGGCTGGGGCTTGGGCTGGGGCTGGGCTGGGACCAGGACTGGGCTGGGGTGGAGCTGGGGCATGGCTGGAACTAGGGCTGGGGCGGGGACTGGGGCAGGGCTGGGGCTGGGGCTGGGCTGGAGCCGAGGCTGGGGCCAAGGCTGGGGCGGGGCTAGGGCAGGGCTGGTGCGGGGCTGGGGCTGGGCTGGGCTGGAGCCGAGGCTGGGGCCAAGGCTGGGGCGGGGCTAGGGCAGGGCTGGTGCGGGGCTGGGGCTGGGCTGGGCTGGGGGCAGGGATGGAGCTGGGGCTGGACTGGGGCTGGGGCTGGGTCCAGGGCTGGGGCTGGGCTGTGGCTGTGGCCAGGCTGGGGCAGGGCTGGGGCTGGGGCTGGCCTGGGGCTGGGGCTGGGTCCAAGGCTGGGGCTGGGGCTGGGCTGGGTCCAAGGTTGGGGCTGGGGCTGGGGCTGCGGCTGGAGCTGGGCTGGGGATGGGGGCTGGGATGGGGCAGGACTGGGGCTGAGGGCAGGACTGGGGCTGGAGACACGGCTAGGGCTGGAGCTGGGGCAGAGCTGGGGCTGGATCCAGGGCTGGGGCTGGGCTGAGGGCGGGGGGCTGGGCTAGGCCTGGGGCTGTGGCTGGGCTAGGTTAGGGCTGGCCTGGGGCCGGGGCTGGGGCTGGGACTGGGGCTGGGACTGGGGCAGGGCTTGGGCTGAGATTGGTCTGGGGATAGGCTGGGGCTGGGTGGTGGCTGGGGCTGGGCTGGGGCAGGGCTGGGCCTTGCGCTGGGGCTGGGCTGGGGGCAGGGCTTGGGCTGGGCTGGAGCTGGGGCTGGGTCCAGGGCTGGTACTGGCCTGGGGCCGGGGCTGGGCTGTGGCTGTGGCCAGGCTGGGGTAGGGCTGGGGCTGGGGCTGGCCTGGGGCTGGGGCTGGGTCCAAGGCTGGGGCTGGGCTGTGGCCGGGGGCTGGAACCAAGGCTTGGGCAGGCCTGGGGCCGGGGCTGGGGCAAGGCTGGGGCAGGACTGGGGCAGGGCTGGGCTGGGGGCCGGGCTGGGGCTAGGGCACGACTGGGCTGGGGATAGGGCTGGGGCTGGGGCAGGGCTGTGGCAGGGGCTGGTCCTGGGGCTGGGCTGGGCTGGGACTGGGCTGGGGTCAGAGCTGGGGCTGAGCTGGGGCTGGGGCTGGGCAGGGGGCAGGGATGGGGCCAGCTGGGGCCGGGCTGACGGCAGGGCTGGGCTTGGGCTGGGGCTGGGGCTTGGGCTGGGGCACGGACTGGGGCAGGGCTAGGACTGGGGCTGGGCTGGGACCGGGGATGGGGCCGGGGGTGGGGCAGGGCTGGGGCCAAAGCTAGGAAAGGGCAGGGGCAGGGCTGGGGCTGCGTTCGGGGCAGGGCTGGGGCTGGGTCCAGGCCTGGCGCTGGGCTGAGGGCAGGGCTGGGCTAGGGCTGGGCTGGGACCGGGGATGGGGCCGGGGGTGGGGCAGGGCTGGGGCTAGCCTGGGGCTGGGGCTGGGCTGGGGGCAGGGATGGGGCTGGGGCTGAGCCAGGGCTGGGGCTGGGGCCGCGGGTGGGGCTGGGCCTGGGGCTGGACTGGGGCCGGGGCTGGGGGTGGGCTGGGGCTGGGGCTCGGCTAGGGGCAGGGACTGGGGCTTGGGCTGGGACTGGGCTGGGGCCAGGCTAGTGCTGGGTTCCGGGCAGGGCTGGGGCTGGGACCAGGCCTGGGGCTGGGCAGAGGGCAGGGCTGGGCTAGGGCTGGGGCTGGGGCAGGGCTGGGCTAGGGCTGGGCTGGGGCCGGGGTTGGGCTGGGCTGTGGCTGGGGCTGGGCTGGGGCTGGGCTGGGGCCGAGGTTGGGGCTGGGGGTGGGGCTGGGGCTGCGGACAGGGCTTGGGCCGGGCTGGGGTTGGGCTGGGGCAGGGCTGGGCTAGGGCTGGGGCTGGGGCAGGGCTGGGGCCGCGGCTGGGGCTGGGGCTGGGGCTAGGCTGTGGCTGGGGTTGGGCTGGGGCCGAGGATGGGGCTGAGGGTGGGGCTGGGGCTGCGGACAGGGCTGGGGCCGGGCTGGGGTTGGGCTGGGGCAGGGCTGGGCTAGGGCTGGGGCTGGGGCAGGGCTGGGGCCGCGGCTGGGGCTGGGGCTGGGTCTGGGGTGGGGCTGAGGGCTGGGATGGTGCAGGACTGGGGCTGGGGCAGGGGCCAGGGATGGGGACAGGGCTGGGGCTGGGGCTAGGAAAGGGCAGGGGCCAGGCTGGGGCTGGGTTCGGGGCAGGGCTGGGGCTGGGTCCAGGCCTGGGGCTGGGCTGAGGGCAGGGCTGGGCTAGGGCTGGGCTGGGACCGGGGATGGGGCCGGGGGTGGGGCAGGGCTGGGGCTAGCCTGGGGCTGGAGCTGGGCTGGGGGCAGGGATGGGGCTGGGGCTGAGCCAGGGCTGGGGCTGGGGCCGCGGGTGGGGCTGGGGCTGGGGCTGGACTGGGGCTGGGGCTGGGTCCAAGGCTGGGCTGGGCTGTGGCTGGGGCTGGGTTCGGGACAGGGCTGGGGCTGGGGCTGGGCTGGGGCCTTGGGCTGGGGCTGGGTTGGGGGCAGGGCTGGGGCTGGGCTGGGGCTGGGGCAGGGCTGGGGCCGGGGGCCTGGAACCAAGGCTTGGGCAGGCCTGGGGCTGGGGCTGGGGCAGGACTGGGGCTGGGCTGGGCTGGGGGCCAGGCTGGGGCTAGGGCACGACTGGGCTGGGGATAGGGCTGGGGCTGGGGCTGGGGAATGGACTGGGGCCAAGTCTTTGGCCGGGGCTGGGTCCGGGGTTAGGGCAGGGCTGGGGCACGGTTTGGAAATGGGTCTGGGCTGGGGCCAAGGTTGGGGCTGAGGGTGGGGCTGGGGCTGCGGACAGGGCTGGGGCGGGGTTGGGGCCGCGGCTGGGGCAGGGCTGGGGCTGGGGTGGGGCTGGGGCCGAGGGTGGGGCTGCGGCTGGGGCAGGGCTGGGGCTGGAGTGGGGCTGGGGCCGAGGGTGGGGCTGCGGACAGGGCTGGGGCCGGGCTGGGGCTGGGCTGATGGCAGGGGTGGGCTTAGGCTGGGGCAGGGCTGGGGTAGGGCTGGGCTGGGTGCAGGGATGGGGATGAGGCTGGGGCTGGGACTGGGGCTGGGGCGCGGTTGGGGCCGCGGCTGGGGCAGGGCTGGGGCTGGGGTGGGGCTGGGGCCGAGGGTGGGGCTGCGGACAGGGCTGGGGGCGGGCTGGGGCTGGGCTGATGGCAGGGGTGGGCTTAGGCTGGGGCAGGGCTGGGGTAGGGCTGGAGCCGGGGCTGGGGCCGGGGCTGGGAGCAGGGCTGGGACTGCGGTTGGGGCCGGGGCTGGGGCTGGGGCTGCGGCTGGGGACAGGGCTGGGGCCAGGGCAGGGGCTGGGCTGATGGCAGGGATGGGCTAGGGCTGGGCTGGGGCTGGGGCTGGGGCTGGGGCTGGGCTGGGGCAGGGCTGGGGCTGGGGCTGGCTCCAGGGCTAAGGCTAGGCCGTGGCTGGGGCTGGGCTGGGGCCGAGTATGGGGCTGAGGGTGGGGCTGGGGCTGGGGACAGGGTTGGGTCCGGGCTGGGGCTGGGCTGAGGGCAGGGCTGGGCTAGGCCTGGGGCTGTGGCTGGGCTAGGTTAGGGCTGGCCTGGGGCCGGGGCTAGGGCTGGGGCTGGGGCGGGGACTGGGGCAGGGCTGGGGCTGGGGCTGGGCTGGAGCCGAGGCTGGTGCCAAGGCTGGGGCGGGTCTAGGGCAGGGCTGGGGCGGGGCTGGGGCTGGGCTGGGCTGGGGGAAGGGCTGGGGCTGGGGCTGGGGCTGGGCTGGGGCTGGGGCTGGGCTGGGAGCAGGGCTGGGGCTGGGGCTGGACTGGGGCAGGGGCTGGGCTGGGGCAGGGCTGGGGCTGGGGTGGGGCTGGGGCTTGGGCTGGGGCTTAGGCTGGGGAAGGGCTGGGGCTGGGGGCTGGTACCGGGGCTGAGGGTACGGCAGGGCTAGGGCTGGGCTGGGGCCGGGGCTGAGGCTGGGTCCGGAGCTGGGGCGGGGGCTGGGGGCAGGATGGGGATGGGGCTGGGCTGGGCAGGGGGCAGGGATGGGTCTGGTGCTGGGGCTGGGGCTTGGGCTGGGGCAGGGCTGGGGCTGGGCTGGGACCAGGACTGGGCTGGGGTGGGGCTGGGGCATGGCTGGGACTAGGACTGGGGATGGAGCGGGGATTGGGGCAGGGCTGGGGCTGGGGCTGGGCTGGAGCCGAGGCTGGGGCCAAGGCTGGGGTGGGGCTAGGGCAGGGCTGGTGCGGGGCTGGGGCTGGGCTGGGCTGGGGCTGGGCTGGGAGCAGGGCTGGGGCTGGGGCTGGCCTGGGGCTGGGGCTGGGTCCAAGGCTGGGGCTGGGCTGGGGCAGGGCTGGGGCTGGGGCAGGGTCCGGGGATGGGCTAAGGGTTGGGGCTCGAGCTAGGAAAGGGCAGAGGCCGGGCTGGGGCTGGGTTCGGGACAGGGCTGGGGCTGGGTCCAGGCCTGGGGCTGGGCAGAGGGCAGGGCTTGGATAGGGCTGGGCTGGGGCCGGGGCTGAGGCTGGGTCCAGGGCTGGGGCGGGTTCTGGGGGCAGGGCTGGGGATGGGGCTGGGCTGGGCAGGGGGCAGGGATGGGTCTGGTGCTGGGGCTGGGGCTTGGGCTGGGGCAGGGCTGGGGCTGGGGTGGGACCAGGACTGGGCTGGGGTGGGGCTGGGGCATGGCTGGGACTAGGGCTGGGGCTGGGGCGGGGACTGGGGCAGGGCTGGGGCTGGGCTGGAGCTGAGGCTGGGGCCAAGGCTGGGGCGGGGCTAGGGCAGGGCTGGGGCGGCGCTGGGGCTGGGCTGGACTGGGGGCAGGGCTGGGGCTGGGGCTGGGCTGGGCTGGGACTGGGGCTGGGCTGGGAGCAGGGCTGGGGCTGGGGCTGGACTGGGGCAGGGGGTGGGTCCAGGGCTGGGGCTGGGCTGTGGCTGTGGCCAGGCTGGGGTAGGGCTGGGGCTGGGGCTGGGCTGGGGCTGGGGCTGGCCTGGGGCTGGGGCTGGGTCCAAGGCTGGGGCTGGGCTGGGGCCGGGGGCTGGAACCAAGGCTTGGGCAGGCCTGGGGCCGGGGCTGGGGCGGGGCTGGGGCAGGACTGGGGCAGGGCTGGGCTGGGGGCCGGGCTGGGGCTAGGGCACGACTGGGCTGGGGATAGGGCTGGGACTGGGGCAGGGCTGGGGCAGGGGCTGGTCCTGGGGCTGGGCTGGGCTGGGACTGGGCTGGTGTCAGAGCTGGGGCTGAGCTGGGGCTGGGGCTGGGCAGGGGGCAGGGATGGGGCCAGCTGGGGCCGGGCTGACGGCAGGGCTGGGCTAGGGCTGGGGCTGGGGCTTGGGCTAGGGCACGGACTGGGGCAGGGCTAGGACTGGGGCTGGGCTGGGGCCGAGTCTGGGGCCGAGGCTGGGGCCGGGGCTAGGGCCGGGGCTGGGGCTGGGCTGGGACACGGGCTGGGCTGGGGTAGGGCTGGGGCAGGGCTGGGGCTGGGGCTGGGGCTGGGGCATGGACTGGGCCAGGGCTAGGGCTGGGGCTGGGCTGGGGCTGGGCTGGGGCCAAGTCTGGGGCCGGGGCTGGGTCCGGGGTTAGGGCAGGGCTGGGGCAGGGCTGGAACTGGGTCTGGGCTGGGGCTGGGCTGGGCTAGGGGCAGGGTTGGGGCTAGGGCTTGGGCTGGGGTAGGGCTGGTGCTGGGCTGGGACCGGGGCTGGGCTGGGGCCAAGTTTGGGGCTGGGGCTGGGGCTGGGCTGGGGCAGGGTTGGGGCAGGGCTGGGGATGGGGGCTGGGATAGGGCAGGACTGGGGCTGGGGCAGGGGCCGGGGCTGGGGACAGGGCTGGGGCCCGAGCTAGGATAGGGCAGGGGCCGGGCTGGGGCTGGGTTCGGGACAGGGCTGGGGCTGGGTCCAGGCCTGGGGCTGGGCAGAGGGCAGGGCTGGGATAGGGCTGGGCTGGGGCCGGGGCTGGAACCAAGTCTTGGGAAGGGCTGTGGCTGGGGCTGGTACCGAGGCTGAGGGTACGGCAGGGCTAGGGCTGGGCTGGGGCCGGGGCTGGTACCGAGGCTGAGGGTACGGCAGGGCTGGGGCTGGGCTGGGAGCAGGGCTGGGGCTGGGGCTGGACTGGGGCAGGGGGTGGGTCCAGGGCTGGGGCTGGGCTGTGGCTGTGGCCAGGCTGGGGTAGGGCTGGGGCTGGGGCTGGCCTGGGGCTGGGGCTGGGTCCAAGGCTGGGGCTGGGCTGGGGCCGGGGGCTGGAACCAAGGCTTGGGCAGGCCTGGGGCCGGGGCTGGGGCGGGGCTGGGGCAGGACTGGGGCAGGGCTGGGCTGGGGCCCGGGCTGGGGCTCGGGCACGACTGGGCTGGGGATAGGGCTGGGGCTGGGGCAGGGCTGGGGCAGGGGCTGGTCCTGGGGCTGGGCTGGGCTGGGACTGGGCTGGGGTCAGAGCTGGGGATGAGCTGGGGCTGGGGCTGGGCAGGGGGCAGGTATGGGGCCAGCTGGGGCCGGGGCTGACGGCAGGGCTGGGCTTGGGCTGGGGCTGGGGCTTGGGCTGGGGCACGGACTGGGGCAGGGCTAGGACTGGGGCTGGGCTGGGGCCGAGGCTGGGGCCGAGGCTGGGGCCGGGGCTAGGGCTGGGGCTGGGGCTGGGCTGGGACGCGGGCCGGGCTGGGGTAGGGCTGGGGCAGGGCTGGGGCTGGGGCTGGGGCTGCGGCATGGACTGGGCCAGGGCTAGGGCTGGGGCTGGGTTGGGGCTGGGCTGGGGCCATGTCTGGGGCCAGGGCTGGGTCCGGGGTTAGGGCAGGGCTGGGGCAGGGCTGGAACTGGGTCTGGGCTGGGGCCAAGGTTGGGGCTGGGGCTGGGGCTGTGGCTGGGGACAGGGCTGGGGCCGGGGCTGGGGCTGGGCTGGGGCTGGGCTGGGCTAGGGGCAGGGTTGGGGCTAGGGCTTGGGCTGGGGTAGGGCTGGTGCTGGGCTGGGACCGGGGCTGGGCTGGGGCCAAGTTTGGGGCTGGGGCTGGGGCTGGGCTGGGGCAGGGTTGGGGCAGGGCTGGGGATGGGGGCTGGGATGGGGCAGGACTGGGGCTGGGGCAGGGGCCGGGGCTGGGGACAGGGCTGGGGCCCGAGCTAGGATAGGGCAGGGGCCGGGCTGGGGCTGGGTTCGGGACAGGGGCTGGGGCTGGGTCCAGGCCTGGGGCTGGGCAGAGGGCAGGGCTGGGATAGGGCTGGGCTGGGGCCGGGGCTGAGGCTGGGTCCAGGGCTGGGGCGGGTTCTGGGGGCAGGGCTGGGGATGGGGCTGGGCTGGGCAAGGGGCAGGGCTGGGGCTAGGGCTGGGGCTGGGCTGGGGCTGGGGCTGGGCCTGGGGCACGGCTGGGCTAGGGCTGGGGGCAGGGCTGGGGCTGGGCTAGTGCTGGGGGCAGGGCTGGGGCTGGGGCTGGGGCTGGGCTGGGGATGGGCCTGGGGCACGGCTGGGCTAGGGCTGGGGGCAGGGCTGGGTCTGGGTCTGGGGCAGGGCTGGTGCTGGGCTGGAACCAGGACTGGGCTGGGGTAGGGCTGGGGCAGGGCTGGGTCTGGGGCTGGGCTGGAGTTGAGGGTGGGGCTGGGCTGGGGTCAGGGCTGGCCCTGGGGCAGGGCTGGGCACGAGGCTGGGGCTGGGCTGGGTCAGGGATGGGCTATGGCTGGGGCTGGGCTGCGGCAGGGCTGGGGCTGGGGCAGGGCAGGGGCTGGGGCTGGGCTGGGGCTGGGGGTAGGGCTGGGGCAGGGCTGGGTCTGGGGCTGGGCTGGTGTTGAGGGTGGGGCTGGGCTGGGGTCAGGGCTGGCCCTTGGGCAGGGCTGGGCACGAGGCTGGGGCTGGGCTGGGGCAGGGATGGGCTATGGCTGGGGTAGGGCTGCGGCAGGGCTGGGGCTGGGGCTGGGTTGGGGCTGGGCTGGGGCTGGGGCTGGGTCCAGGCCTGGGGCTGGGCTGAGAACAGGGCTGGGCTAGGGCTGGGGCTGGGGCAGGGCTGGAGCTGGGGCTGGGCTGGGGCAGGGCTGGGGCCGCGTCTGGGGCAGGGCTGGGGCTGGGCTGGGGCTGGGGCTTAGGCTGGGGCTGGGGTGGGGCTGGGGCTTAGGCTGGGGAAGGGCTGGGGCTGGGGCTGGGATGGGGCTGGCCTGGGGCTGGGTCCAGGCCTGGGGCTGGGCTGAGGGCAGGGCTGGGCTAGGGCTGGGGCTGGGGCAGGGCTGGAGCTGGGGCTGGGCTGGGGCAGGGCTGGGGCTGGGGTGGGGCTGGGGCTTGGGCTGGGGCTTAGGCGGGGGAAGGGCTGGGGCTGGGGCTGGGCTGGGGCAGGGCTGGGGCCGCGTCTGGGGCAGGGCTGGGGCTGGGCTGGGGCTGGGGCTTAGGCTGGGGAAGGGCTGGGGCTGGGGCTGGGATGGGGCAGGCCTGGGGCTAGGGCAAGGGCCGGGCGTGGGGACAGGGTTGGGGCTCGAGCTAGGAAAGGGCAGGGGCCGGGCTGGGGCTGGGTTCGGGACAGGGCTGGGGCTGGGTCCAGGCCTGGGGCTGGGCAGAGGGCAGGGCTTGGATAGGGCTGGGCTGGGGCCGGGGCTGAGGCTGGGTCCAGGGCTGGGGCGGGTTCTGGGGGCAGGGATGGGGATGGGGCTGGGCTGGGCAGGGGGCAGGGATGGGTCTGGTGCTGGGGCTGGGGCTTTGGCTGGGGCAGGGCTGGGCTGGGGTGGGACCAGGACTGGGCTGGGGTGGGGCTGGGGCATGGCTGGGACTAGGGCTGGGGCTGGGGCGGGGACTGGGGCAGGGCTGGGGCTGGGGCTGGGCTGGAGCCGAGGCTGGGGCCAAGGCTGGGGCGGGGCTAGGGCAGGGCTGGGGCTGGGCTGGGGCTGGGGCTGGGCTGGGAGCAGGGCTGGGGCTGGGGCTGGACTGGGGCAGGGGGTGGGTCCAGGGCTGGGGCTGGGGCTGGGCTGGGAGCAGGGCTGGGGCTGGGGCTGGACTGGGGCAGGGGGTGGGTCCAGGGCTGGGGCTGGGCTGTGGCTGTGGCCAGGCTGGGGTAGGGCTGGGGCTGGGGCTGGCCTGGGGCTGGGGCTGGGTCCAAGGCTGGGGCTGGGCTGGGGCCGGGGGCTGGAACCAAGGCTTGGGCAGGCCTGGGGCCGGGGCTGGGGCGGGGCTGGGGCAGGACTGGGGCAGGGCTGGGCTGGGGGCTGGGCTGGGGCTAGGGCACGACTGGGCTGGGGATAGGGCTGGGGCTGGGGCAGGGCTGTGGCAGGGGCTGGTCCTGGGGCTGGGCTGGGCTGGGACTGGGCTGGGGTCAGAGCTGGGGCTGAGCTGGGGCTGGGGCTGGGCAGGGGGCAGGGATGGGGCAGCTGGGGCCGGGCTGACGGCAGGGCTGGGCTTGGGCTGGGGCTGGGGCTTGGGCTGGGGCACGGACTGGGGCAGGGCTAGGACTGGGGCTGGGCTGGGGCCGAGTCTGGGGCCGAGGCTGGGGCCGGGGCTAGGGCTGGGGCTGGGGCTGGCTGGGACGCGGGCCGGGCTGGGGTAGGGCTGGGGCAGGGCTGGGGCTGGGGTGGGGCTGGGGCTTGGGCTGGGGCTTAGGCGGGGGAAGGGCTGGGGCTGGGGCTGGGCTGGGGCAGGGCTGGGGCCGCGTCTGGGGCAGGGCTGGGGCTGGGCTGGGGCTGGGGCTTAGGCTGGGGCTGGGGTGGGGCTGGGGCTTAGGCTGGGGAAGGGCTGGGGCTGGGGCTGGGATGGGGCAGGCCTGGGGCTAGGGCAAGGGCCGGGCGTGGGGACAGGGCTGGGGCCCGAGCTAGGAAAGGGCAGGGGCCGGGCTGGGGCTGGGTCCAGGCCTGGGGCTGGGCAGAGGGCAGGGCTTGGATAGGGCTGGGCTGGGGCAGGGCTGGGGATGGGCTGGGGCCGAGGGTGGGGCTGGGGCTGGGGCTGGGCCTGCGGACTGGGCTGGGGCCGGGGCTGGGGCTGGGCTGATGGCAGGGGTGGGCTAGGGCTGGGGCAGGGTTGGGGCCATGACTGGGCTAGTGCTGAGCTCGGGACGGAGCTGGGTCTGGGCTGGGGCTGGGGCTGGGTCCAGGGCTGGGGCAGATCTGGCGCTGGGGGCAGGGCTGGGGCCGGGGCTGGGGCAGGGCTGGGGCTGGGCTGGGGCTGGGCCTGGAGCTGGGGCGGGGTAGGGGCAGGGCTGGGGATGGGGGCTGTGCTGGGGCAGGACTGAGGCAGGGGCGGGGGTTGGGTCCAATGCTGGGGCTGGGCTGTGGTTGGGGCTGGGCTGGGCACGAGGCTGGGGCTGGGCTGGGGCAGGGATGGGCTATGGCTGGGGCTGGGTTGGGGCTGGGCTGGGGCTGGGGCTGGGTCCAGGCCTGGGGCTGGGCTGGGGGCAGGGCTTGGGCTGGGCTGGGGCTGGGGCTGGGTCCAGGTCTGGTGCTGGGCTGGGGCTGGGGCTTGGGCTGGGGCGGGGTTGGGGGCAGGACTGGGCTAGCACTGAGCTCAGGACGGGGCTGGGGCTGGGCTGGGGCTGGGGCTGGGTCTGGGCTGGGGCTGGGCCTGGGGTGAGGGCAGGGTAGGGGCAGGGCTGGGGATGGGGGGCTGGGCTGGGCCAGGACTGGGGCAGGGGCTGGGGTTGGGTCCAGGGCTGAGGCTGGGCTGTGGCTGGGGCTGGGCTGGGGCAGGACTGGGGCTGGGATGGGATCGAGGGTCAGGCTGGGCTGGGGGTCTGGGCTGGGCCTGGGGCAGGGCTGGGCTCGAGGCTGGGGCTGGGCTGGGGCAGGCCTGGGGCTGGGGCTGGCCTGCGGCAGGGCTGGGTTTGGGGCTGGGCTGGGGCTGAGGGTGGGGCCGGAGCTGGGGCAGACTGGAGACTTTGCCTTGGGCTGGGGCCGGGAAGGGAAGAGGGCTGGGGGCAGGGGCTGGGGCTGGGCTGGGGACAGGGCTGGGGCCGGGGCTGGAACCAAGTCTTGGGAAGGGCTGGGGCTGGGGCTGGTACCGGGGCTGAGGGTAGGGCAGGGCTAGGGCTGGGCTGGGGCCGGGGCTGAGGCTGGGTCCAGAGCTGGGGCGGGGGCTGGGGGCAGGGATGGGGATGGGGCTGGGCTGGGCAGGGGGCAGGGATGGGTCTGGTGCTGGGGCTGGGGCTTGGGCTGGGGCAGGGCTGGGGCTGGGCTGGGACCAGGACTGGGCTGGGGTGGGGCTGGGGCATGGCTGGGACTAGGGCTGGGGCTGGGGCGGGGACTGGGGCAGGGCTGGGGCTGGGGCTGGGCTGGAGCCGAGGCTGGGGCCAAGGCTGGGGCGGGGCTAGGGCAGGGCTGGGGCGGGGCTGGGGCTGGGCTGGGCTGGGGGCAGGGCTGTGGCTGGGGCTGGACTGGGGCTGGGGCTGGGTCCAGGGCTGGGGCTGGGCTGTGGCTGTGGCCAGGCTGGGGCAGGGCTGGGGCTGGGGCTGGCCTGGGGCTGGGGCTGGGTCCAAGGCTGGGGCTGGGGCTGGGCTGGGTCCAAGGTTGGGGCTGGGGGCTGGGGCTGCGGCTGGAGCTGGGCTGGGGCAGGGCTGGGGATGGGGGCTGGGATGGGGCAGGACTGGGGCTGAGGGCAGGACTGGGGCTGGGGACGCGGCTAGGGCTGGAGCTGGGGCAGAGCTGGGGCTGGATCCAGGGCTGGGGCTGGGCTGAGGGCAGGGCTGGGCTAGGCCTGGGGCTGTGGCTGGGCTAGGTTAGGGCTGGCCTGGGGCCGGGGCTGGGGCTGGGACTGGGGCTGGGGACTGGGGGCAGGGCTTGGGCTGAGATTGGTCTGGGGATGGGCTGGGGCTGGGTGGGTGGCTGGGGCTGGGCTGGGGCAGGGCTGGGCCTTGCGCTGGGGCTGGGCTGGGGGCAGGGCTTGGGCTGGGCTGGAGCTGGGGCTGGGTCCAGGGCTGGTGCTGGCCTGCGGCCGGGGCTGGGCTGGGGGGCAAGGATGGGGGATGGGGCAGGGCTGGGCCTGGGGTGGAGGGATGGGGATGAGGCTGGGGCTGGGGCTGGGGCTGGGGCAGGGTTGGGGGCAGGACTGGGCTAGCGCTGAGCTCGGGACGGGGCTGGGGCTGGGCTGGGGCTGGGTCCGGGCTGGGGCTGGGCCTGGGGTGAGGGCAGGGTAGGGGCAGGGCTGGGGATGGGGGCTGGGCTGGGGCAGGACTGGGGCAGGGGCTGGGCTTGGGTCCATGGCTGGGGCTGGGCTGTGGCTGGGGCTGGGCTGGGGCAGGACTGGGGCTGGGGCTGGGCTGGGATCGAGGGTCGGGCTGGGCTGGGGTCTGGGCTGGGCCTGGGGCAGGGCTGGGCCCGAGGCTGGGGCTGGGTTGGGCAGGCCTGGGGCTGGGGCTGGGATGCGGCAGGGCTGGGTTTGGGGCTGGGCTGGGGCTGAGGGTGGGGCCGGAGCTGGGGCAGAATTAGGCTGGAGACTGGGCCTTGGGATGGGGCCGGGAAGGGGGGAGGGCTGGGGGCAGGGGCTGGGGCTGGGCTGGGGCAGGGGGTGGGTCCAGGGCTGGGGCTGGGGCTGGCCTGGGGCTGGGGCTGGGTCCAAGGCTGGGGCTGGGCTGGGGCAGGGCTGGGGCTGGGGCAGGGGCCGGGGATGGGGACAGGGTTGGGGCTCGAGCTAGGAAAGGGCAGGGGCCGGGCTGGGGCTGGGTTCGGGACAGGGCTGGGGCTGGGTCCAGGCCTGGGGCTGGGCAGAGGGCAGGGCTTGGATAGGGCTGGGCTGGGGCCGGGGCAGGGCTGGGTCCAGGGCTGGGGCGGGTTCTGGGGGCAGGGCTGGGGATGGGGCTGGGCTGGGCAGGGGGCAGGGATGGGTCTGGTGCTGGGGCTGGGGCTTGGGCTGGGGCAGGGCTGGGCTGGGGTGGGACCAGGACTGGGCTGGGGTGGGGCTGGGGAATGGCTGGGACTAGGGCTGGGGCTGGGGCGGGGGACTGGGGCAGGGCTGGGGCTGGGGCTGGGCTGGAGCCGAGGCTGGTGCCAAGGCTGGGGCGGGACTAGGGCAGGGCTGGGGCGGGGCTGGGGCTGGGCTGGGCTGGGGGAAGGGCTGGGGGCTGGGGCTGGTCTGGGGCTGGGGCTGGGCTGGGAGCAGGGCTGGGGCTGGGGGCTGGACTGGGGCAGGGGCTGGGCTGGGGCAGGGCTGGGGCTGGGGTGGGGCTGGGGCTTGGGCTGGGGCTTAGGCTGGGGAAGGGCTGGGGCTGGGGCTGGTACCGGGGCTGAGGGTACGGCAGGGCTAGGGCTGGGCTGGGGCCGGGGCTGAGGCTGGGTCCGGAGCTGGGGGCGGGGGCTGAGGGCAGGATGGGGATGGGGCTGGGCAGGGCAGGGGGCAGGGATGGGTCTGGTGCTGGGGCTGGGGCTTGGGCTGGGGCAGGGCTGGGGCTGGGGTGGGACCAGGACTGGGCTGGGGTGGGGCTGCTGGGGCATGGCTGGGACTAGGGCTGGGGCTGGAGCGGGGATTGGGGCAGGGCTGGGGCTGGGGCTGGGCTGGAGCCGAGGCTGGGGCCAAGGCTGGGGTGGGGCTAGGGCAGGGCTGGTGCGGGGCTGGGGCTGGGCTGGGCTGGGGCTGGGCTGGGAGCAGGGCTGGGGCTGGGGCTGGCCTGGGGCTGGGGCTGGGTCCAAGGCTGGGGCTGGGCTGGGGCAGGGCTGGGGCTGGGGCAGGGGCCGGGGATGGGGAAAGGGTTGGGGCTCGAGCTAGGAAAGGGCAGGGGCCGGGCTGGGGCTGGGTTCGGGACAGGGCTGGGGCTGGGTCCAGGCCTGGGGCTGGGCAGAGGGCAGGGCTTGGATAGGGCTGGGCTGGGGGCCGGGGCTGAGGCTGGGTCCAGGGCTGGGGCGGGTTCTGGGGGCAGGGCTGGGGATGGGGCTGGGCTGGGCAGGGGGCAGGGATGGGTCTGGTGCTGGGGCTGGGGCTTGGGCTGGGGCAGGGCTGGGGCTGGGCTGGGACCAGGACTGGGCTGGGGTGGGGCTGGGGCATGGCTGGGACTAGGGCTGGGGCTGGGGCGGGGACTGGGGCAGGGCTGGGGCTGGGCTGGAGCTGAGGCTGGGGCCAAGGCTGGGGCGGGGCTAGGGCAGGGCTGGGGCTGGGCTGGGGCTGGGCTGGACTGGGGGCAGGCTGGGGCTGGGGCTGGGCTGGGCTGGGACTGGGGCTGGGCTGGGAGCAGGGCTGGGGGCTGGCGCTGGACTGGGGCAGGGGGTGGGTCCAGGGCTGGGGCTGGGCTGTGGCTGTGGCCAGGCTGGGGTAGGGCTGGGGCTGGGGCTGGCCTGGGGCTGGGGCTGGGTCCAAGGCTGGGGCTGGGCTGGGGCCGGGGGCTGGAACCAAGGCTTGGGCAGGCCTGGGGCCGGGGCTGGGGCGGGGGCTGGGGCAGGACTGGGGCAGGGCTGGGCTGGGGGCCGGGCTGGGGCTAGGGCACGACTGGGCTGGGGATAGGGCTGGGACTGGGGGCAGGGCTGGGGCAGGGGCTGGTCCTGGGGCTGGGCTGGGCTGGGACTGGGCTGGGGTCAGAGCTGGGGCTGAGCTGGGGCTGGGGCTGGGCAGGGGGCAGGGATGGGGCCAGCTGGGGCCGGGCTGACGGCAGGGCTGGGCTAGGGCTGGGGCTGGGGCTTGGGCTGGGGCACGGACTGGGGCAGGGCTAGGACTGGGGCTGGGCTGGGGGCCCGAGTCTGGGGCCGAGGCTGGGGCCGGGGCTAGGGCATGGCTGGGGCTGGGCTGGGACACGGGCTGGGCTGGGGTAGGGCTGGGGCAGGGCTGGGGCTGGGGCTGGGGCTGGGGCATGGACTGGGCCAGGGCTAGGGCTGGGGCTGGGCTGGGGCTGGGCTGGGGCCAAGTCAGGGGCCGGGGCTGGGTCCGGGGTTAGGGCAGGGCTGGGGCAGGGCTGGAACTGGGTCTGGGCTGGGGCTGGGCTGGGCTAGGGGCAGGGTTGGGGCTTGGGCTTGGGCTGGGGTACGGCTGGTGCTGGGCTGGGACCGGGGCTGGGCTGGGGCCAAGTTTGGGGCTGGGGCTGGGGCTGGGCTGGGGCAGGGTTGGGGCAGGGCTGGGGATGGGGGCAGGGATAGGGCAGGACTGGGGCTGGGGCAGGGGCCGGGGCTGAGGACAGGGCTGGGGCCCGAGCTAGGATAGGGCAGGGGCCGGGCTGGGGCTGGGTTCGGGACAGGGCTGGGGCTGGGTCCAGGCCTGGGGCTGGGCAGAGGGCAGGGCTGGGATAGGGCTGGGCTGGGGCCGGGGCTGGAACCAAGTCTTGGGAAGGGCTGTGGCTGGGGCTGGTACCGAGGCTGAGGGTACGGCAGGGCTAGGGCTGGGCTGGGGCCGGGGCTGGTACCGAGGCTGAGGGTACGGCAGGGCTAGGGCTGGGGCTGGGGCCGGGGGCTGAGGCTGGGTCCAGAGCTGGGGCGGGGGCTGGGGCAGGGATGGGGATGGGGCTGGGCTGGTCAGGGGGCAGGGATGGGTCTGGTGCTGGGGCTGGGGCTTGGGCTGGGGCAGGGCTGGGACCAGGACTGGGCTGGGGTGGAGCTGGGGCATGGCTGGAACTAGGGCTGGGGCTGGGGCAGGGACTGGGGCAGGGCTGGGGCTGGGGCTGGGCTGGAGCCGAGGCTGGGGCCAAGGCTGGGGCGGGGCTAGGGCAGGGCTGGTGCGGGGCTGGGGCTGGGCTGGGCTGGAGCCGAGGCTGGGGCCAAGGCTGGGGCGGGGCTAGGGCAGAGGCTGGTGCGGGGCTGGGGCTGGGGCTGGGCTGGGGGCAGGGATGGAGCTGGGGCTGGACTGGGGCTGGGGCTGGGTCCAGGGCTGGGGCTGGGCTGTGGCTGTGGCCAGGCTGGGGCAGGGCTGGGGCTGGGGCTGGCCTGGGGCTGGGGCTGGGTCCAAGGCTGGGGCTGGGGCTGGGCTGGGTCCAAGGTTGGGGCTGGGGCTGGGGCTGCGGCTGGAGCTGGGCTGGGGCAGGGCTGGGGATGGGGGCTGGGATGGGGCAGGACTGGGGCTGAGGGCAGGACTGGGGCTGGAGACACGGCTAGGGCTGGAGCTGGGGCAGAGCTGGGGCTGGATCCAGGGCTGGGGCTGGGCTGAGGGCAGGGCTGGGCTAGGCCTGGGGCTGTGGCTGGGCTAGGTTAGGGCTGGCCTGGGGCCGGGGCTGGGGCTGGGACTGGGGCTGGGACTGGGGCAGGGCTTGGGCTGAGATTGGTCTGGGGATGAGCTGGGGCTGGGTGGTGGCTGGGGCTGGGCTGGGGCAGGGCTGGGCCTTGCGCTGGGGCTGGGCTGGGGGCAGGGCTTGGGCTGGGCTGGAGCTGGGGCTGGGTCCAGGGCTGGTACTGGCCTGGGGCCGGGGCTGGGCTGGGGGCAAGGATGGGGATGGGGCAGGGCTGGGCTGGGTGGAGGGATGGGGATGAGGCTGGGGCTGGGGCTGGGGCTGGGGCAGGGTTGGGGGCAGGACTGGGCTAGCGCTGAGCTCGGGACGGGGCTGGGGCTGGGCTGGGGCTGGGTCCGGGCTGGGGCTGGGCCTGGGGGTGAGGGCAGGGTAGGGGCAGGGCTGGGGATGGGGGCTGGGCTGGGGCAGGACTGGGGCAGGGGCTGGGCTTGTGTCCATGGCTGGGGCTGAGCTGTGGCTGGGGCTGGGCTGGGGCAGGACTGGGGCTGGGGCTGGGCTGGGATCGAGGGTCGGGCAGGGCTGGGGTCTGGGCTGGGCCTGGGGCAGGGCTGGGCCCGAGGCTGGGGCTGGACTGGGGCAGGGGGTGGGTCCAGGGCTGGGGCTGGGGCTGGGCTGGGGCTGGGGCTGGGCTGGGAGCAGGGCTGGAGCTGGCGCTGGACTGGGGCAGGGGGTGGGTCCAGGGCTGGGGCTGGGCTGTGGCTGTGGCCAGGCTGGGGTAGGGCTGGGGCTGGGGCTGGCCTGGGGCTGGGGCTGGGTCCAAGGCTGGGGCTGGGCTGTGGCCGGGGGCTGGAACCAAGGCTTGGGCAGGCCTGGGGCCGGGGCTGGGGCAAGGCTGGGGCAGGACTGGGGCAGGGCTGGGCTGGGGGCCGGGCTGGGGCTAGGGCACGACTGGGCTGGGGATAGGGCTGGGGCTGGGGCAGGGCTGTGGCAGGGGCTGGTCCTGGGGCTGGGGCTGGCTGGGACTGGGCTGGGGTCAGAGCTGGGGCTGAGCTGGGGCTGGGGCTGGGCAGGGGGCAGGGATGGGGCCAGCTGGGGGCCGGGCTGACGGCAGGGCTGGGCTTGGGCTTGGGCTGGGGGCTTGGGCTGGGGCACGGACTGGGGCAGGGCTAGGACTGGGGCTGGGCTGGGACCGGGGATGGGGCCGGGGGTGGGGCAGGGCTGGGGCCAAAGCTAGGAAAGGGCAGGGGCAGGGCTGGGGCTGCGTTCGGGGGCAGGGCTGGGGCTGGGTCCAGGCCTGGCGCTGGGCTGAGGGCAGGGCTGGGCTAGGGCTGGGCTGGGACCGGGGATGGGGCCGGGGGGTGGGCAGGGCTGGGGCTAGCCTGGGGCTGGGGCTGGGCTGGGGGCAGGGATGGGGCTGGGGCTGGGCTAGGGCTGGGGCTGGGGGCCGCGGGTGGGGCTGGGGCTGGGGCTGGGTCCAGGGCTGGTGCTGGGCTGGGGCTGGGCTGATGGCAGGGGTGGGCTAGTGCTGGGGTCTCGGCTGGGCCTGGGACAGGGCTGGGCCCGAGGCTTGGGCAGGGCTGGGGTAGGGCTGTAGCCAAGGGCTGGGAGCAGGGCTGGGATTGAGTTTGGGGGCCAGAGCTGGGGCTGGGTTGAGCCTGGGGCTGGGTTGGGGATGGGGCTGGGCTGGGGCTGGGGCTGGGTCCAGGGCTGGGGGACAGGGCTGGGGCTGGGGCTAGGAAAGGGCAGGGGCCGGGCTGGGGCTGGGTTCGGGGCAGGGCTGGGGCTGGGTCCAGCCTGGCGCTGGGCTGAGGGCAGGGCTGGGCTAGGGCTGGGCTGGGATCGGGGATGGGGCCGGGGGTGGGGCAGGGCTGGGGCTAGCCTAGGGCTGGGGCTGGGCTGGGGGGCAGGGATGGGGCTGGGGCTGAGCCAGGGCTGGGGCTGGGGGCCGCGGGTGGGGCTGGGCCTGGGGCTGGACTGGGGGCTGGGCTGGGGCCAGGCTAGTGCTGGGTTCCGGGCAGGGCTGGGGCTGGGACCAGGCCTGGGGCTGGGCAGAGGGCAGGGCTGGGCTAGGGCTGGGGCTGGGGCAGGGCTGGGCTAGGGCTGGGCTGGGGCCGGGGTTGGGGCTGGGCTGTGGCTGGGGCTGGGCTGGGGCTGGGCTGGGGCCGAGGTTGGGGCTGGGGGTGGGGCTGGGGCTGCGGACAGGGCTTGGGCCAGGCTGGGGTTGGGCTGGGGCAGGGCTGGGCTAGGGCTGGGGCTGGGGCAGGGCTGGGGCCACGGCTGGGGCTGGGGCTGGGGCTAGGCTGTGGCTGGGGTTTGGGCTGGGGGCCGAGGATGGGGCTGAGGGTGGGGCTGGGGCTGCGGACAGGGCTGGGGCTGGGCTGGGGTTGGGGCTGGGGCAGGGCTGGGCTAGGGCTGGGGGCTGGGGCAGGGCTGGGGCCGCGGCTGGGGCTGGGGCTGGGTCTGGGGTGGGGGCTGAGGGCTGGGATGGGGCAGGACTGGGGCTGGGGCAGGGGCCAGGGATGGGGACAGGGCTGGGGCTGGGGCTAGGAAAGGGCGCAGGGGCGGGGCTGGGGCTGGGTTCGGGGCAGGGCTGGGGCTGGGTCCAGGCCTGGCGCTGGGCTGAGGGCAGGGCTGGGCTAGGGCTAGGCTGGGATCGGGGATGGGGCCGGGGGGGTGGGCAGGGCTGGGGCTAGCCTGGGGCTGGAGCTGGGCTGGGGGCAGGGATGGGGCTGGGGCTGAGCCAGGGCTGGGGCTGGGGCCGCGGGTGGGGCTGGGGCTGGGGCTGGACTGGGGCTGGGGCTGGGTCCAAGGCTGGGCTGGGCTGTGGCTGGGGCTGGGTTCGGGACAGGGCTGGGGCTGGGGCTGGGCTGGGGCCT
Source organism: Melanerpes formicivorus (assembly GCF_026170545.1). Taxonomy (NCBI): domain Eukaryota; kingdom Metazoa; phylum Chordata; class Aves; order Piciformes; family Picidae; genus Melanerpes; species Melanerpes formicivorus. Next base: position 54,691 of record NW_027143151.1, read on the forward strand.
TGGGCTGGGGCTGGGTTGGGGGCAGGGCTGGGGCTGGGCTGGGGCTGGGGCAGGGCTGGGGCCGGGGGCCTGGAACCAAGGCTTGGGCAGGCCTGGGGCTGGGGCTGGGGCAGGACTGGGGCTGGGCTGGGCTGGGGGCCAGGCTGGGGCTAGGGCACGACTGGGCTGGGGATAGGGCTGGGGCTGGGGCTGGGGCTGGGGCTGCGGACAGGGCTGGGGCGGGGTTGGGGCCGCGGCTGGGGCAGGGCTGGGGCTGGGGTGGGGCTGGGGCCGAGGGGTGGGGCTGCGGCTGGGGCAGGGCTGGGGCTGGAGTGGGGCTGGGGCCGAGGGTGGGGCTGCGGACAGGGCTGGGGCCGGGCTGGGGCTGGGCTGATGGCAGGGGTGGGCTTAGGCTGGGGGCAGGGCTGGGGTAGGGCTGGGCTGGGTTGCAGGGATGGGGATGAGGCTGGGGCTGGGACTGGGGGCTGGGGCGGGGTTGGGGCCGCGGCTGGGGCAGGGCTGGGGCTGGGGTGGGGCTGGGGCCGAGGGTGGGGCTGCGGACAGGGCTGGGGGCGGGCTGGGGCTGGGCTGATGGCAGGGGTGGGCTTAGGCTGGGGCAGGGCTGGGGGTAGGGGCTGGAGCCGGGGCTGGGGCCGGGGCTGGAGCAGGGCTGGGACTGCGGTTGGGGCCGGGGCTGGGGGCTGGGGCTGCGGCTGGGGGACAGGGCTGGGGCCAGGGCAGGGGCTGGGCTGATGGCAGGGATGGGCTAGGGCTGGGCTGGGGCTGGGGCTGGGGCTGGGGCTGGGCTGGGGCAGGGCTGGGGCTGGGGCTGGCTCCAGGGCTAAGGCTAGGCCGTGGCTGGGGCTGGGCTGGGGGCCGAGGTATGGGGCTGAGGGTGGGGCTGGGGCTGGGGACAGGGTTGGGTCCGGGCTGGGGCTGGGCTGAGGGCAGGGCTGGGCTAGGCCTGGGGCTGTGGCTGGGCTAGGTTAGGGCTGGCCTGGGGCCGGGGCTGGGGCTGGGACTGGGGCTGGGACTGGGGCAGGGGCTTGGGCTGAGATTGGTCTGGGGATGGGCTGGGGCTGGGTGGTGGCTGGGGCTGGGCTGGGGCAGGGCTGGGCCTTGCGCTGGGGCTGGGCTGGGGGCAGGGCTTGGGCTGGGCTGGAGCTGGGGCTGGGTCCAGGGCTGGTGCTGGCCTGGGGCCGGGGCTGGGCTGGGGGCAAGGATGGGGATGGGGCAGGGCTGGGCCTGGGGTGGAGGGATGGGGATGAGGCTGGGGCTGGGGCTGGGGGCTGGGGCAGGGTTGGGGGCAGGACTGGGCTAGCGCTGAGCTCGGGACGGGGCTGGGGCTGGGCTGGGGCTGGGTCCGGGCTGGGGCTGGGCCTGGGGTGAGGGCAGGGTAGGGGCAGGGCTGGGGATGGGGGCTGGGCTGCTGGGGGCAGGACTGGGGCAGGGGCTGGGCTTGGGTCCATGGCTGGGGCTGGGCTGTGGCTGGGGCAGGGCTGGGGCTGGGGTGGGGCTGGGGCTTGGGCTGGGGAAGGGCTGGGGCTGGGGCTGGTACCGGGGGCTGAGGGTACGGCAGGGCTAGGGCTGGGCTGGGGCCGGGGCTGAGGCTGGGTCCGGAGCTGGGGCGGGGGCTGGGGGCAGGATGGGGATGGGGCTGGGCTGGGCAGGGGGCAGGGATGGGGTCTGGTGCTGGGGCTGGGCTTGGGCTGGGGCAGGGCTGGGGCTGGGCTGGGACCAGGACTGGGCTGGGGTGGGGCTGGGGCATGGCTGGGACTAGGGCTGGGGCTGGAGCGGGGATTGGGGCAGGGCTGGGGCTGGGGCTGGGCTGGAGCCGAGGCTGGGGCCAAGGCTGGGGTGGGGCTAGGGCAGGGCTGGTGCGGGGCTGGGGCTGGGCTGGGCTGGGGCTGGGCTGGGAGCAGGGCTGGGGCTGGGGCTGGCCTGGGGCTGGGGGCTGGGTCCAAGGCTGGGGCTGGGCTGGGGCAGGGCTGGGGCTGGGGCAGGGGCCGGGGATGGGGAAAGGGTTGGGGCTCGAGCTAGGAAAGGGCAGAGGCCGGGCTGGGGCTGGGTTCGGGACAGGGCTGGGGCTGGGTCCAGGCCTGGGGCTGGGCAGAGGGCAGGGCTTGGATAGGGCTGGGCTGGGGCCGGGGCTGAGGCTGGGTCCAGGGCTGGGGCGGGTTCTGGGGGCAGGGCTGGGGATGGGGCTGGGCTGGGCAGGGGGCAGGGATGGGTCTGGTGCTGGGGCTGGGGCTTGGGCTGGGGCAGGGCTGGGGCTGGGCTGGGACCAGGACTGGGCTGGGGTGGGGCTGGGGCATGGCTGGGACTAGGGCTGGGGCTGGGGCGGGGACTGGGGCAGGGCTGGGGCTGGGCTGGAGCTGAGGCTGGGGCCAAGGCTGGGGCTGGGGCTAGGGCAGGGCTGGGGCGGCGCTGGGGCTGGGCTGGACTGGGGGCAGGGCTGGGGTAGGGCTGGTGCTGGGCTGGGACCGGGGCTGGGCTGGGGCCAAGTTTTGGGGCTGGGGCTGGGGCTGGGCTGGGGCAGGGTTGGGGCAGGGCTGGGGATGGGGGCTGGGATAGGGCAGGACTGGGGCTGGGGCAGGGGCCGGGGCTGGGGACAGGGGCTGGGGCCCGAGCTAGGATAGGGCAGGGGCCGGGCTGGGGCTGGGTTCGGGACAGGGCTGGGGCTGGGTCCAGGCCTGGGGCTGGGCAGAGGGCAGGGCTGGGATAGGGCTGGGCTGGGGCCGGGGCTGGAACCAAGTCTTGGGAAGGGCTGTGGCTGGGGCTGGTACCGAGGCTGAGGGTACGGCAGGGCTAGGGCTGGGCTGGGGCCGGGGCTGGTACCGAGGCTGAGGGTACGGCAGGGGCTGGGGCTGGGCTGGGAGCAGGGCTGGGGCTGGGGCTGGACTGGGGCAGGGGGTGGGTCCAGGGCTGGGCTGTGGCTGTGGCCAGGCTGGGGTAGGGCTGGGGCTGGGGCTGGCCTGGGGCTGGGGCTGGGTCCAAGGCTGGGGCTGGGCTGGGGCCGGGGGCTGGAACCAAGGCTTGGGCAGGCCTGGGGCCGGGGCTGGGGCGGGGCTGGGCAGGACTGGGGCAGGGCTGGGCTGGGGGCCGGGCTGGGGCTCGGGCACGACTGGGCTGGGGATAGGGCTGGGGCTGGGGCAGGGCTGGGGCAGGGGCTGGTCCTGGGGCTGGGCTGGGCTGGGACTGGGCTGGGGTCAGAGCTGGGGCTGAGCTGGGGCTGGGGCTGGGCATGGGGGCAGGTATGGGGCCAGCTGGGGCCGGGCTGACGGCAGGGCTGGGCTAGGGCTGGGGCTGGGGCTTGGGCTGGGGCACGGACTGGGGCAGGGCTAGGACTGGGGCTGGGCTGGGGCCAAGGTTGGGGCTGGGGCTGGGGCTGTGGCTGGGGACAGGGCTGGGGCCGGGGCTGGGTCTGGGCTGGGGGCTGGGCTGGGCTAGGGGCAGGGTTGGGGCTAGGGCTTGGGCTGGGGTAGGGCTGGTGCTGGGCTGGGACCGGGGCTGGGCTGGGGCCAAGTTTTGGGGCTGGGGCTGGGGCTGGGCTGGGGCAGGGTTGGGGCAGGGCTGGGGATGGGGGCTGGGATGGGGCAGGACTGGGGCTGGGGCAGGGGCCGGGGCTGGGGACAGGGCTGGGGCCCGAGCTAGGATAGGGCAGGGCGGGCTGGGGGCTGGGTTCGGGACAGGGCTGGGGCTGGGTCCAGGCCTGGGGCTGGGCAGAGGGCAGGGCTGGGATAGGGCTGGGCTGGGGCCGGGGCTGAGGCTGGGTCCAGGGCTGGGGTGGGTTCTGGGGGCAGGGCTGGGGATGGGGCTGGGCTGGGCAAGGGGCAGGGCTGGGGCTAGGGCTGGGGCTGGGCTGGGGCTGGGGCTGGGCCTGGGGCACGGCTGGGCTAGGGCTGGGGGCAGGGCTGGGGCTGGGCTAGTGCTGGGGGGCAGGGCTGGGGCTGGGGCTGGGGCTGGGCTGGGGATGGGCCTGGGGCACGGCTGGGCTAGAGCTGGGGGCAGGGCTGGGTCTGGGTCTGGGGCAGGGGCTGGTGCTGGGCTGGAACCAGGACTGGGCTGGGGTAGGGCTGGGGCAGGGCTGGGTCTGGGGCTGGGCTGGAGTTGAGGGTGGGGCTGGGCTGGGGTCAGGGCTGGCCCTGGGGCAGGGCTGGGCACGAGGCTGGGGCTGGGCTGGGTCAGGGATGGGCTATGGCTGGGGCTGGGCTGCGGCAGGGCTGGGGCTGGGGCAGGGCAGGGGCTGGGGCTGGGCTGGGGCTGGGGTAGGGCTGGGGCAGGGCTGGGTCTGGGGCTGGGCTGGTGTTGAGGGTGGGGCTGGGCTGGGGTCAGGGCTGGCCCTTGGGCAGGGCTGGGCACGAGGCTGGGGCTGGGCTGGGGCAGGGATGGGCTATGGCTGGGGTAGGGCTGCGGCAGGGCTGGGGCTGGGGCTGGGTTGGGGCTGGGCTGGGGCTGGGGCTGGGTCCAGGCCTGGGGCTGGGCTGAGAACAGGGCTGGGCTAGGGCTGGGGCTGGGGCAGGGCTGGAGCTGGGGCTGGGCTGGGGCAAGGGCTGGGGCCGCGTCTGGGGCAGGGCTGGGGCTGGGCTGGGGCTGGGGCTTAGGCTGGGGCTGGGGTGGGGCTGGGGCTTAGGCTGGGGAAGGGCTGGGGCTGGGGCTGGGATGGGGCTGGCCTGGGGCTGGGTCCAGGCCTGGGGCTGGGCTGAGGGCAGGGCTGGGCTAGGGCTGGGGCTGGGGCAGGGCTGGAGCTGGGGCTGGGCTGGGGCAGGGCTGGGGCTGGGGTGGGGCTGGGGCTTGGGCTGGGGCTTAGGCGGGGGGAAGGGCTGGGGCTGGGGCTGGGCTGGGGCAGGGCTGGGGCCGCGTCTGGGGCAGGGCTGGGGCTGGGCTGGGGCTGGGGCTTAGGCTGGGAAGGGCTGGGGCTGGGGCTGGGATGGGGCAGGCCTGGGGCTAGGGCAAGGGGGCCGGGCGTGGGGACAGGGTTGGGGCTCGAGCTAGGAAAAGGGCAGGGGCCGGGCTGGGGCTGGGTTCGGGACAGGGCTGGGGCTGGGTCCAGGCCTGGGGCTGGGCAGAGGGCAGGGCTTGGATAGGGCTGGGCTGGGGCCGGGGGCTGAGGCTGGGTCCAGGGCTGGGGCGGGTTCTGGGGGCAGGGATGGGGATGGGGCTGGGCTGGGCAGGGGGCAGGGATGGGTCTGGTGCTGGGGCTGGGGCTTGGGCTGGGGCAGGGGCTGGGCTGGGGTGGGACCAGGACTGGGCTGGGGTGGGGCTGGGGCATGGCTGGGACTAGGGCTGGGGGCTGGGGCGGGGACTGGGGCAGGGCTGGGGCTGGGGCTGGGCTGGAGCCGAGGCTGGGGCCAAGGCTGGGGGCGGGGCTAGGGCAGGGGCTGGGGCTGGGCTGGGGCTGGGGCTGGGCTGGGAGCAGGGCTGGGGCTTGGGCTGGACTGGGGCAGGGGGTGGGTCCAGGGCTGGGGCTGGGGCTGGGCTGGGAGCAGGGCTGGGGCTGGGGCTGGACTGGGGCAGGGGGTGGGTCCAGGGCTGGGGCTGGGCTGTGGCTGTGGCCAGGCTGGGGTAGGGCTGGGGCTGGGGCTGGCCTGGGGCTGGGGCTGGGTCCAAGGCTGGGGCTGGGCTGTGGCCGGGGGCTGGAACCAAGGCTTGGGCAGGCCTGGGGCCGGGGCTGGGGCGGGGCTGGGGCAGGACTGGGGCAGGGCTGGGCTGGGGGCTGGGCTGGGGCTAGGGCACGACTGGGCTGGGGATAGGGCTGGGGCTGGGGCAGGGCTGTGGCAGGGGGCTGGTCCTGGGGCTGGGCTGGGCTGGGACTGGGCTGGGGTCAGAGCTGGGGCTGAGCTGGGGCTGGGGCTGGGCAGGGGGCAGGGGATGGGGCAGCTGGGGCCGGGCTGACGGCAGGGCTGGGCTTGGGCTGGGGCTGGGGCTTGGGCTGGGGCACGGACTGGGGCAGGGCTAGGACTGGGGCTGGGCTGGGGCCGAGTCTGGGGCCGAGGCTGGGGCCGGGGCTAGGGCTGGGGCTGGGGCTGGGCTGGGACGCGGGCTGCGCTGGGGTAGGGCTGGGGCAGGGCTGGGGCTGGGGTGGGGCTGGGGCTTGGGCTGGGGCTTAGGCGGGGGGAAGGGCTGGGGCTGGGGCTGGGCTGGGGCAGGGCTGGGGCCGCGTCTGGGGCAGGGCTGGGGCTGGGCTGGGGCTGGGGCTTAGGCTGGGGGCTGGGGTGGGGCTGGGGCAGGGCTGGGGATGGGCTGGGGCCGAGGGTGGGGCTGGGGCTGGGGCTGGGCCTGCGGACTGGGCTGGGGCCGGGCTGGGGGCTGGGCTGATGGCAGGGGTGGGCTAGGGCTGGGGCAGGGTTGGGGCCATGACTGGGCTAGTGCTGAGCTCGGGACGGAGCTGGGTCTGGGCTGGGGCTGGGGCTGGGGTCCAGGGCTGGGGCAGATCTGGCGCTGGGGCAGGGCTGGGGCCGGGGCTGGGGCAGGGCTGGGGCTGGGCTGGGGCTGGGTTGGGGCTGGGGCTGGGGCTGGGGCTGGGGTCCAGGCCTGGGGCTGGGCTGGGGGGCAGGGCTTGGGCTGGGCTGGGGCTGGGGCTGGGTCCAGGTCTGGTGCTGGGCTGGGGCTGGGGCTTGGGCTGGGGCGGGGTTGGGGGCAGGACTGGGCTAGCACTGAGCTCAGGACGGGGCTGGGGCTGGGCTGGGGCTGGGGCTGGGTCTGGGCTGGGGCTGGGCCTGGGGTGAGGGGCAGGGTAGGGGCAGGGCTGGGGATGGGGGGCTGGGCTGGGCCAGGACTGGGGCAGGGGCTGGGGTTGGGTCCAGGGCTGAGGCTGGGCTGTGGCTGGGGGCTGGGCTGGGGCAGGACTGGGGCTGGGATGGGATCGAGGGTCAGGCTGGGCTGGGGTCTGGGCTGGGCCTGGGGCAGGGCTGGGCTCGAGGCTGGGGCTGGGCTGGGGCAGGCCTGGGGCTGGGGCTGGCCTGCGGCAGGGCTGGGTTTGGGGCTGGGCTGGGGCTGAGGGTGGGGGGCCGGAGCTGGGGCAGACTGGAGACTTTGCCTTGGGCTGGGGCCGGGAAGGGAAGAGGGCTGGGGGCAGGGGCTGGGGCTGGGCTGGGGACAGGGCTGGGGCCGGGGCTGGAACCAAGTCTTGGGAAGGGCTGGGGCTGGGGCTGGTACCGGGGCTGAGGGTAGGGCAGGGCTAGGGCTGGGCTGGGGCCGGGGCTGAGGCTGGGTCCAGAGCTGGGGCGGGGGCTGGGGGGCAGGGATGGGGATGGGGCTGGGCTGGGCAGGGGGCAGGGATGGGTCTGGTGCTGGGGCTGGGGCTTGGGCTGGGGCAGGGCTGGGGCTGGGCTGGGACCAGGACTGGGCTGGGGTGGGGCTGGGGCATGGCTGGGACTAGGGCTGGGGCTGGGGCGGGGGACTGGGGCAGGGCTGGGGCTGGGGCTGGGCTGGAGCCGAGGCTGGGGCCAAGGCTGGGGCGGGGGGCTAGGGCAGGGCTGGTGCGGGGCTGGGGCTGGGCTGGGCTGGGGGCAGGGCTGTGGCTGTGGCCAGGCTGGGGCAGGGCTGGGGCTGGGGCTGGCCTGGGGCTGGGGCTGGGTCCCAAGGCTGGGGCTGGGGCTGGGCTGGGTCCAAGGTTGGGGCTGGGGCTTGGGGCTGCGGCTGGAGCTGGGCTGGGGCAGGGCTGGGGATGGGGGCTGGGGATGGGGCAGGACTGGGGGCTGAGGGCAGGACTGGGGCTGGGGACGCGGCTAGGGCTGGAGCTGGGGCAGAGCTGGGGCTGGATCCAGGGCTGGGGCTGGGCTGAGGGCAGGGCGCTGGGGCTGGGCTGAGGGCAGGGCTGGGCTAGGCCTGGGGCTGTGGCTGGGCTAGGTTAGGGCTGGCCTGGGGCCGGGGCTGGGGCTGGGACTGGGGCTGGGACTGGGCAGGCTTGGGCTGAGATTGGTCTGGGGATGGGCTGGGGCTGGGTGGTGGCTGGGGCTGGGCTGGGGCAGGGCTGGGCCTTGCGCTGGGGCTGGGCTGGGGGCAGGGCTTGGGCTGGGCTGGAGCTGGGGCTGGGTCCAGGGCTGGTGCTGGCCTGGGGCCGGGGCTGGGCTGGGGGCAAGGATGGGGATGGGGCAGGGCTGGGCCTGGGGTGGAGGGATGGGGATGAGGCTGGGGCTGGGGCTGGGGCTGGGGCAGGGTTGGGGGCAGGACTGGGCTAGCGCTGAGCTCGGGACGGGGCTTTGGGGCTGGGCTGGGGCTGGGTCCGGGCTGGGGCTGGCCTGGGGTGAGGGCAGGGTAGGGGCAGGGCTGGGGATGGGGGCTGGGCTGGGGCAGGACTGGGGCAGGGGCTGGGCTTGGGTCCATGGCTGGGGCTGGGCTGTGGCTGGGGCTGGGCTGGGGCAGGACTGGGGCTGGGGCTGGGCTGGGATCGAGGGTCGGGCTGGGCTGGGGTCTGGGCTGGGCCTGGGGCAGGGCTGGGCCCGAGGCTGGGGCTGGGTTGGGCAGGCCTGGGGCTGGGGCTGGGATGCGGCAGGGCTGGGTTTGGGGCTGGGCTGGGGCTGAGGGTGGGGCCGGAGCTGGGGCAGAATTAGGCTGGAGACTGGGCCTTGGGATGGGGCGGGAAGGGGGGAGGGCTGGGGGCAGGGGCTGGGGCTGGGCTGGGGCAGGGGGTGGGTCCAGGGCTGGGGCTGGGGCTGGCCTGGGGCTGGGGCTGGGTCCAAGGCTGGGGCTGGGCCTGGGGCAGGGCTGGGGCTGGGGCAGGGGCCGGGGATGGGGACAGGGTTGGGGCTCGAGCTAGGAAAGGGCAGGGGCCGGGCTGGGGCTGGGTTCGGGACAGGGCTGGGGCTGGGTCCCAGGCCTGGGGCGGGTTCTGGGGGCAGGGATGGGGATGGGGCTGGGCTGGGCAGGGGCAGGGATGGGTGTGGGGCTGGGGCTGGGGCTTGGGCTGGGGCAGGGCTGGGCTGGGGTGGGACCAGGACTGGGCTGGGGTGGGGCTGGGGCATGGCTGGGACTAGGGCTGGGGCTGGGGCGGGGGACTGGGGCAGGGCTGGGGCTGGGCTGGAGCTGAGGCTGGGGCCAAGGCTGGGGCGGGGCTAGGGCAGGGCTGGGGCGGCGCTGGGGCTGGGCTGGACTGGGGGCAGGGCTGGGGCTGGGGCTGGGCTGGGCTGGGACTGGGGCTGGGCTGGGAGCAGGGCTGGGGCTGGGGCTGGACTGGGGCAGGGGGTGGGTCCAGGGCTGGGGCTGGGCTGTGGCTGTGGCCAGGCTGGGGTAGGGCTAGGGCTGGGGCTGGCCTGGGGCTGGGGCTGGGTCCAAGGCTGGGGCTGGGCTGGGGCCGGGGGCTGGAACCAAGGCTTGGGCAGGCCTGGGGCCGGGGCTGGGGCGGGGCTGGGGCAGGACTGGGGCAGGGCTGGGCTGGGGGCCGGGCTGGGGCTAGGGCACGACTGGGCTGGGGATAGGGCTGGGACTGGGGCAGGGCTGGGGCAGGGGCTGGTCCTGGGGCTGGGCTGGGCTGGGACTGGGCTGGGGTCAGAGCTGGGCTGAGCTGGGGCTGGGGCTGGGCAGGGGGCAGGGATGGGGCCAGCTGGGGCCGGGCTGACGGCAGGGCTGGGCTAGGGCTGGGGCTGGGGCTTGGGCTAGGGCACGGACTGGGGCAGGGCTAGGACTGGGGCTGGGCTGGGGCCGAGTCTGGGGCCGAGGCTGGGGCCGGGGCTAGGGCCGGGGCTGGGGCTGGGCTGGGACACGGGCTGGGCTGGGGTAGGGCTGGGGCAGGGCTGGGGCTGGGGCTGGGGCTGGGGCTGGGGCATGGACTGGGCCAGGGCTAGGGCTGGGGCTGGGCTGGGGCTGGGCTGGGGCCAAGTCTGGGGCCGGGGCTGGGTCCGGGGTTAGGGCAGGGCTGGGGCAGGGCTGGAACTGGGTCTGGGCTGGGGCTGGGCTGGGCTAGGGGCAGGGTTGGGGCTAGGGCTTGGGCTGGGGTAGGGCTGGTGCTGGGCTGGGACCGGGGCTGGGCTGGGGCCAAGTTTGGGGCTGGGGCTGGGGCTGGGCTGGGGCAGGGTTGGGGCAGGGCTGGGGATGGGGGCTGGGATAGGGCAGGACTGGGGCTGGGGCAGGGGCCGGGGGCTGGGGACAGGGCTGGGGCCCGAGCTAGGATAGGGCAGGGGCCGGGCTGGGGCTGGGTTCGGGACAGGGCTGGGGCTGGGTCCAGGCCTGGGGCTGGGCAGAGGGCAGGGCTGGGATAGGGCTGGGCTGGGGCCGGGGCTGGAACCAAGTCTTGGGAAGGGCTGTGGCTGGGGCTGGTACCGAGGCTGAGGGTACGGCAGGGCTAGGGCTGGGCTGGGGCCGGGGCTGGGTACCGAGGCTGAGGGTACGGCAGGGCTAGGGCTGGGCTGGGGCCGGGGCTGAGGCTGGGTCCAGAGCTGGGGCGGGGGCTGGGGCAGGGCCTGGGGATGGGGCTGGGCTGGTCAGGGGGCAGGGATGGGTCTGGTGCTGGGGCTGGGGCTTGGGCTGGGGCTGGGCTGGGACCAGGACTGGGCTGGGGTGGAGCTGGGGCATGGCTGGAACTAGGGCTGGGGCTGGGGCGGGGACTGGGGCAGGGCTGGGGCTGGGGCTGGGCTGGAGCCGAGGCTGGGGCCAAGGCTGGGGCGGGGCTAGGGCAGGGCTGGTGCGGGGCTGGGGCTGGGCTGGGCTGGAGCCGAGGCTGGGGCCAAGGCTGGGGCGGGGCTAGGGCAGGGCTGGTGCGGGGCTGGGGCTGGGCTGGGCTGGGGGCAGGGATGGAGCTGGGGCTGGACTGGGGCTGGGGCTGGGTCCAGGGCTGGGGCTGGGCTGTGGCTGTGGCCAGGCTGGGGCAGGGCTGGGGCTGGGGCTGGCCTGGGGCTGGGCTGGGTCCAAGGCTGGGGCTGGGGCTGGGCTGGGTCCAAGGTTGGGGCTGGGGCTGGGGCTGCGGCTGGAGCTGGGCTGGGGCAGGGCTGGGGATGGGGGCTGGGATGGGGCAGGACTGGGGCTGAGGGCAGGACTGGGGCTGGAGACACGGCTAGGGCTGGAGCTGGGGCAGAGCTGGGGCTGGATCCAGGGCTGGGGCTGGGCTGAGGGCAGGGCTGGGCTAGGCCTGGGGCTGTGGCTGGGCTAGGTTAGGGCTGGCCTGGGGCCGGGGCTGGGGCTGGGACTGGGGCTGGGACTGGGGCAGGGCTTGGGCTGAGATTGGTCTGGGGATGGGCTGGGGCTGGGTGGTGGCTGGGGCTGGGCTGGGGCAGGGCTGGGCCTTGCGCTGGGGCTGGGCTGGGGGCAGGGCTTAGGCTGGGCTGGAGCTGGGGCTGGGTCCAGGGCTGGTACTGGCCTGGGGCCGGGGCTGGGCTGGGGGCAAGGATGGGGATGGGGCAGGGCTGGGCTGGGTGGAGGGATGGGGATGAGGCTGGGGCTGGGGCTGGGGCTGGGGCAGGGTTGGGGGCAGGACTGGGCTAGCGCTGAGCTCGGGACGGGGCTGGGCTGGGCTGGGGCTGGGGTCCGGGCTGGGGCTGGGCCTGGGGTGGGGCCAGGGTAGGGGCAGGGCTGGGGATGGGGGCTGGGCTGGGGCAGGACTGGGGCAGGGGCTGGGCTTGTGTCCATGGCTGGGGCTGGGCTGTGGCTGGGGCTGGGCTGGGGCAGGACTGGGGCTGGGGCTGGGCTGGGATCGAGGGTCGGGCAGGGCTGGGGTCTGGGCTGGGCCTGGGCAGGGCTGGGCCCGAGGCTGGGGCTGGACTGGGGCAGGGGGTGGGTCCAGGGCTGGGGCTGGGGCTGGGCTGGGAGCAGGGCTGGGGCTGGCGCTGGACTGGGGCAGGGGGTGGGTCCAGGGCTGGGGCTGGGCTGTGGCTGTGGCCAGGCTGGGGTAGGGCTGGGGCTGGGGCTGGCCTGGGGCTGGGGCTGGGTCCAAGGCTGGGGCTGGGCTGTGGCCGGGGGCTGGAACCAAGGCTTGGGCAGGCCTGGGGCCGGGGCTGGGGCAAGGCTGGGGCAGGACTGGGGCAGGGCTGGGCTGGGGGCCAGGCTGGGCTAGGGCACGACTGGGCTGGGGATAGGGCTGGGGCTGGGGCAGGGCTGTGGCAGGGGCTGGTCCTGGGGCTGGGCTGGGCTGGGACTGGGCTGGGGTCAGAGCTGGGGCTGAGCTGGGGCTGGGGGCTGGGCAGGGGGCAGGGATGGGGCCAGCTGGGGCCGGGCTGACGGCAGGGCTGGGCTTGGGCTGGGGCTGGGGCTTGGGCTGGGGCACGGACTGGGGCAGGGCTAGGACTGGGGCTGGGCTGGGGACCGGGGATGGGGCCGGGGGTGGGGCAGGGCTGGGGGCCAAAGCTAGGAAAGGGCAGGGGCAGGGCTGGGGCTGGGCTGGGACGGGGATGGGGCCGGGGGTGGGGCAGGGCTGGGGCCAAAGCTAGGAAAGGGCAGGGGCAGGGCTGGGGCTGCGTTCGGGGCAGGGCTGGGGCTGGGTCCAGGGCCTGGCGCTGGGCTGAGGGCAGGGCTGGGCTAGGGCTGGGCTGGGACCGGGGATGGGGCCGGGGGTGGGGCAGGGCTGGGGCTAGCCTGGGGCTGGGGCTGGGCTGGGGGCAGGGATGGGGCTGGGGCTGGGCTAGGGCTGGGGCTGGGGCCGCGGGTGGGGCTGGGGCTGGGGCTGGGTCCAGGGCTGGTGCTGGGCTGGGGCTGGGCTGATGGCAGGGGTGGGCTAGTGCTGGGGTCTCGGCTGGGCCTGGGACAGGGCTGGGCCCGAGGCTTGGGCAGGGCTGGGGTAGGGCTGTAGCCAAGGGCTGGGAGCAGGGCTGGGATTGAGTTTGGGGCCAGAGCTGGGGCTGGGTTGAGCCTGGGGCTGGGTTGGGATGGGGCTGGGCTGGGGCTGGGGCTGGGTCCAGGGCTGGGGACAGGGCTGGGGCTGGGGCTAGGAAAGGGCAGGGGCCGGGCTGGGGCTGGGTTCGGGGCAGGGCTGGGGCTGGGTCCAGGCCTGGCGCTGGGCTGAGGGCAGGGCTGGGCTAGGGCTGGGCTGGGATCGGGGATGGGGCCGGGGGTGGGCAGGGCTGGGGCTAGCCTAGGGCTGGGGCTGGGCTGGGGGCAGGGATGGGGCTGGGGCTGAGCCAGGGCTGGGGCTGGGGCCGCGGGTGGGGCTGGGCCTGGGGCTGGACTGGGGCTGGGGCTGGGTCCAAGGCTGGGCTGGGCTGTGGCTGGGGCTGGGTTCGGGACAGGGCTGGGGCTGGGGCTGGGCTGGGGCCTTGGGCTGGGGCTGGGTTGGGGGCAGGGCTGGGGCTGTGCTGGGGCTGGGGCAGGGCTGGGGCCGGGGGCCTGGAACCAAGGCTTGGGCAGGCCTGGGGCTGGGGCTGGGGCAGGACTGGGGCTGGGCTGGGCTGGGGCCAGGCTGGGGCTAGGGCACGACTGGGCTGGGGATAGGGCTGGGGCTGGGGCTGGGGCTGGGGAACGGACTGGGGCCAAGTCTTTGGCCGGGGCTGGGTCCGGGGTTAGGGCAGGGCTGGGGCAGGGTTGGAAATGGGTCTGGGCTGGGGCCAAGGTTGGGGCTGAGGGTGGGGCTGGGGCTGCGGACAGGGCTGGGGCGGGGTTGGGGCCGCGGCTGGGGCAGGGCTGGGGCTGGGGTGGGGCTGGGGCCGAGGTGGGGCTGCGGCTGGGGCAGGGCTGGGGCTGGAGTGGGGCTGGGGCCGAGGGTGGGGCTGCGGACAGGGCTGGGGCCGGGCTGGGGCTGGGCTGATGGCAGGGGTGGGCTTAGGCTGGGGCAGGGCTGGGGTAGGGCTGGGCTGGGTGCAGGGATGGGGATGAGGCTGGGGCTGGGACTGGGCTGGGGCGCGGTTGGGGCCGCGGCTGGGGCAGGGCTGGGGCTGGGGTGGGGCTGGGGCCGAGGGTGGGGCTGCGGACAGGGCTGGGGGCGGGCTGGGGCTGGGCTGATGGCAGGGGTGGGCTTAGGCTGGGGCAGGGCTGGGGTAGGGCTGGAGCCGGGGCTGGGGCCGGGGCTGGGAGCAGGGCTGGGACTGCGGTTGGGGCCGGGGCTGGGGCTGGGGCTGCGGCTGGGGACAGGGCTGGGGCCAGGGCAGGGGCTGGGCTGATCGGCAGGGATGGGCTAGGGCTGGGCTGGGGCTGGGGCTGGGGCTGGGGCTGGGCTGGGGCAGGGCTGGGGCTGGGGCTGGCTCCAGGGCTAAGGCTAGGCCGTGGCTGGGGCTGGGCTGGGGCCGAGTATGGGGCTGAGGGTGGGGCTGGGGCTGGGGACAGGGTTGGGTCCGGGCTGGGGCTGGGCTGAGGGCAGGGCTGGGCTAGGCCTGGGGCTGTGGCTGGGCTAGGTTAGGGCTGGCCTGGGGCCGGGGCTGGGGCTGGGACTGGGGCTGGGACTGGGGCAGGGCTTGGGCTGAGATTGGTCTGGGGATGGGCTGGGGCTGGGTGGTGGCTGGGGCTGGGCTGGGGCAGGGCTGGGCCTTGCGCTGGGGCTGGGCTGGGGGCAGGGCTTGGGCTGGGCTGGAGCTGGGGCTGGGTCCAGGGCTGGTGCTGGACTGGGGCCGGGGCTGGGCTGGGGGCAAGGATGGGGATGGGGCAGGGCTGGGCCTGGGGTGGAGGGATGGGGATGAGGCTGGGGCTGGGGCTGGGGCTGGGGCAGGGTTGGGGGCAGGACTGGCTAACGCTGAGCTCGGGACGGGGCTGGGGCTGGGCTGGGGCTGGGTCCGGGCTGGGGCTGGGCCTGGGGTGAGGGCAGGGTAGGGGCAGGGCTGGGGATGGGGCTGGGCTGGGGCAGGACTGGGGCAGGGGCTGGGCTTGGGTCCATGGCTGGGGCTGGGCTGTGGCTGGGGCTGGGCTGGGGCAGGACTGGGGCTGGGGCTGGGCTGGGATCGAGGGTCGGGCTGGGCTGGGGTCTGGGCTGGGCCTGGGGCAGGGCTGGGCCCGAGGCTGGGGCTGGGTTGGGCAGGCCTGGGGCTGGGGCTGGGATGCGGCAGGGCTGGGTTTGGGGCTGGGCTGGGGCTGAGGGTGGGGCCGGAGCTGGGGCAGAATTAGGCTGGAGACTGGGCCTTGGGATGGGGGCTGGGAAGGGGGGAGGGCTGGGGGCAGGGGCTGGGGCTGGGCTGGGGCAGGGGGTGGGTCCAGGGCTGGGGCTGGGGCTGGGCTGGGAGCAGGGCTGGGGCTGGGGCTGGCCTGGGGCTGGGGCTGGGTCCAAGGCTGGGGCTGGGCTGGGGCAGGGCTGGGGCTGGGGCAGGGGCCGGGGATGGGGACAGGGTTGGGGCTCGAGCTAGGAAAGGGCAGGGGCCAGGCTATGCTGGGTTCGGGACAGGGCTGGGGCTGGGTCCAGGCCTGGGGCTGGGCAGAGGGCAGGGCTTGGATAGGGCTGGGCTGGGGCCGGGGCTGAGGCTGGGTCCAGGGCTGGGGCGGGTTCTGGGGGCAGGGCTGGGATGGGGCTGGGCTGGGCAGGGGGCAGGGATGGGTCTGGTGCTGGGGCTGGGGCTTGGGCTGGGGCAGGGCTGGGCTGGGCTGGGACCAGGACTGGGCTGGGGTGGGGCTGGGGCATGGCTGGGACTAGGGCTGGGGCTGGGGCAGGGACTGGGGCAGGGCTAGGGCTGGGGCTGGGCTGGAGCCGAGGCTGGGGCCAAGGCTGGGGCGGGGCTAGGCAGGGCTGGGGCGGGGCTGGGGCTGGGCTGGGCTGGGGGAAGGGCTGGGGCTGGGGCTGGGGCTGGGCTGGGGCTGGGGCTGGGCTGGGAGCAGGGCTGGGGCTGGGGCTGGACTGGGGCAGGGCTGGGCTGGGGCAGGGCTGGGGCTGGGGTGGGGCTGGGGCTTGGGCTGGGGAAGGGCTGGGGCTGGGGCTGGTACCGGGGCTGAGGGTACGGCAGGGCTAGGGCTGGGCTGGGGCCGGGGCTGAGGCTGGGTCCGGAGCTGGGGCGGGGGCTGGGGGCAGGATGGGGATGGGGCTGGGCTGGGCAGGGGGCAGGGATGGGTCTGGTGCTGGGGCTGGGGCTTGGGCTGGGGCAGGGCTGGGGCTGGGCTGGGACCAGGACTGGGCTGGGGTGGGGCTGGGGCATGGCTGGGACTAGGGCTGGGGATGGAGCGGGGATTGGGGCAGGGCTGGGGCTGGGGCTGGGCTGGAGCCGAGGCTGGGGCCAAGGCTGGGGTGGGGCTAGGGCAGGGCTGGTGCGGGGCTGGGGCTGGGCTGGGCTGGGGCTGGGCTGGGAGCAGGGCTGGGGCTGGGGCTGGCCTGGGGCTGGGGCTGGGTCCAAGGCTGGGGCTGGGCTGGGGCAGGGCTGGGGCTGGGGCAGGGGCCGGGGATGGGGAAAGGGTTGGGGCTCGAGCTAGGAAAGGGCAGAGGCCGGGCTGGGGCTGGGTTCGGGACAGGGCTGGGGCTGGGTCCAGGCCTGGGGCTGGGCAGAGGGCAGGGCTTGGATAGGGCTGGGCTGGGGCCGGGGCTGAGGCTGGGTCCAGGGCTGGGGCGGGTTCTGGGGGCAGGGCTGGGGATGGGGCTGGGCTGGGCAGGGGGCAGGGATGGGTCTGGTGCTGGGGCTGGGGCTTGGGCTGGGCAGGGCTGGGCTGGGCTGGGACCAGGACTGGGCTGGGGTGGGGCTGGGGCATGGCTGGGACTAGGGCTGGGGCTGGGGCGGGGACTGGGGCAGGGCTGGGGCTGGGCTGGAGCTGAGGCTGGGGCCAAGGCTGGGGCGGGGCTAGGGCAGGGCTGGGGCGGCGCTGGGGCTGGGCTGGACTGGGGGCAGGGCTGGGGTAGGGCTGGTGCTGGGCTGGGACCGGGGCTGGGCTGGGCAAGTTTGGGGCTGGGGCTGGGGCTGGGCTGGGGCAGGGTTGGGGCAGGGCTGGGGATGGGGGCTGGGATAGGGCAGGACTGGGGCTGGGGCAGGGGCCGGGGCTGGGGACAGGGCTGGGGCCCGAGCTAGGATAGGGCAGGGGCCGGGCTGGGGCTGGGTTCGGGACAGGGTGGGGCTGGGCAGGCAGAGGGCAGGGCTGGATAGGGCTGGGCTGGGGCCGGGGCTGGAACCAAGTCTTGGGAAGGGCTGTGGCTGGGGCTGGGTACCGAGGCTGAGGGTACGGCAGGGCTAGGGCTGGGCTGGGGCCGGGGCTGGTACCGAGGCTGAGGGTACGGCAGGGCTGGGGCTGGGCTGGGAGCAGGGCTGGGGCTGGGGCTGGACTGGGGCAGGGGGTGGGTCCAGGGCTGGGGCTGGGCTGTGGCTGTGGCCAGGCTGGGGTAGGGCTGGGGCTGGGGCTGGCCTGGGGCTGGGGCTGGGTCCAAGGCTGGGGCTGGGCTGGGGCCGGGGGCTGGAACCAAGGCTTGGGCAGGACTGGGGCCGGGGCTGGGGCGGGGCTGGGGCAGGACTGGGGCAGGGCTGGGCTGGGGGCCGGGCTGGGGCTCGGGCACGACTGGGCTGGGGATAGGGCTGGGGCTGGGGCAGGGCTGGGGCAGGGGCTGGTCCTGGGGCTGGGCTGGGCTGGGACTGGGCTGGGGTCAGAGCTGGGGCTGAGCTGGGGCTGGGGCTGGGCAGGGGGCAGGTATGGGGCCAGCTGGGGCCGGGCTGACGGCAGGGCTGGGCTAGGGCTGGGGCTGGGGGCTTGGGCTGGGGCACGGACTGGGGCAGGGCTAGGACTGGGGCTGGGCTGGGGCCGAGTCTGGGGCCGAGGCTGGGGCCGGGGCTAGGGCTGGGGCTGGGGCTGGGCTGGGACGCGGGCCGGGCTGGGGTAGGGCTGGGGCAGGGCTGGGGCTGGGGCTGGGCTGGGGCATGGACTGGGCCAGGGCTAGGGCTGGGGCTGGGCTGGGGCTGGGCTGGGGCCAAGTCTGGGGCCGGGCTGGGTCCGGGGTTAGGGCAGGGCTGGGGCAGGGCTGGAACTGGGTCTGGGCTGGGGCCAAGGTTGGGGCTGGGGCTGGGGCTGTGGCTGGGGACAGGGCTGGGGCCGGGGCTGGGTCTGGCTGGGGCTGGGCTGGGCTAGGGGCAGGGTTGGGGCTAGGGCTTGGGCTGGGGTAGGGCTGGTGCTGGGCTGGGACCGGGGCTGGGCTGGGGCCAAGTTTGGGGCTGGGGGCTGGGGCTGGGCTGGGGCAGGGTTGGGGCAGGGCTGGGATGGGGGCTGGGATGGGGCAGGACTGGGGCTGGGGCAGGGGCTGGGCTGGGGACAGGGCTGGGGCCCGAGCTAGGATAGGGCAGGGGCCGGGCTGGGGCTGGGTTCGGGACAGGGCTGGGGCTGGGTCCAGGCCTGGGGCTGGGCAGAGGGCAGGCTGGGATAGGGCTGGGCTGGGGCCGGGGCTGAGGCTGGGTCCAGGGCTGGGGCGGGTTCTGGGGGCAGGGCTGGGGATGGGGCTGGGCTGGGCAAGGGCAGGGCTTGGGGCTAGGGCTGGGGCTGGGCTGGGGCTGGGGGCTGGGCCTGGGGCACGGCTGGGCTAGGGCTGGGGGCAGGGCTGGGGCTGGGCTAGTGCTGGGGGCAGGGCTGGGGCTGGGGCTGGGGCTGGGCTGGGGATGGGCCTGGGGCACGGCTGGGCTAGGGCTGGGGGCAGGGCTGGGTCTGGGTCTGGGGCAGGGGCTGGTGCTGGGCTGGAACCAGGACTGGGCTGGGGTAGGGCTGGGGCAGGGCTGGGTCTGGGGCTGGCTGGAGTTGAGGGTGGGGCTGGGCTGGGGTCAGGGCTGGCCCTGGGGCAGGGCTGGGCACGAGGCTGGGGCTGGGCTGGTCAGGGATGGGCTATGGCTGGGGCTGGGCTGCGGCAGGGCTGGGGCTGGGGCAGGGCAGGGGCTGGGGCTGGGCTGGGGCTGGGTAGGTAAGGGCTGGGCAGGGCTGGGTCTGGGGCTGGGCTGGTGTTGAGGGTGGGGCTGGGCTGGGGTCAGGGCTGGCCCTTGGGCAGGGCTGGGCACGAGGCTGGGGCTGGGCTGGGGCAGGGATGGGCTATGGCTGGGGTAGGGCTGCGGCAGGGCTGGGGCTGGGCTGGGTTGGGGCTGGGCTGGGGCTGGGGCTGGGTCCAGGCCTGGGGCTGGGCTGAGAACAGGCTGGGCTAGGGCTGGGGCTGGGGCAGGGCTGGAGCTGGGGCTGGGCTGGGGCAGGGCTGGGGCCGCGTCTGGGGCAGGGCTGGGGCTGGGCTGGGGCTGGGGCTTAGGCTGGGGCTGGGGTGGGGCTGGGGCTTAGGCTGGGGAAGGGCTGGGGGCTGGGGCTGGGATGGGCTGGCCTGGGGCTGGGTCCAGGCCTGGGGCTGGGCTGAGGGCAGGGCTGGGCTAGGGCTGGGGCTGGGGCAGGGCTGGAGCTGGGGCTGGGCTGGGGCAGGGCTGGGGCTGGGGTGGGGCTGGGGCTTGGGCTGGGGCTTAGGCGGGGGAAGGGCTGGGGCTGGGGCTGGGCTGGGGCAGGGCTGGGGCCGCGTCAGGGGCAGGGCTGGGGCTGGGCTGGGGCTGGGGCTTAGGCTGGGGAAGGGCTGGGGCTGGGGCTGGGATGGGGCAGGCCTGGGGCTAGGGCAAGGGCCGGGCGTGGGGACAGGGTTGGGGCTCGAGCTAGGAAAGGGCAGGGGCCGGGCTGGGCTGGGTTCGGGACAGGGCTGGGGCTGGGTCCAGGCCTGGGGCTGGGCAGAGGGCAGGGCTTGGATAGGGCTGGGCTGGGGCCGGGGCTGAGGCTGGGTCCAGGGCTGGGGCGGGTTCTGGGGGGCAGGGATGGGGATGGGGCTGGGCTGGGCAGGGGGCAGGGATGGGTCTGGTGCTGGGGCTGGGGCTTGGGCTGGGGCAGGGCTGGGCTGGGGTGGGACCAGGACTGGGCTGGGGTGGGGCTGGGGCATGGCTGGGACTAGGGCTGGGGCTGGGGCGGGGACTGGGGCAGGGCTGGGGCTGGGGCTGGGCTGGAGCCGAGGGCTGGGGCCAAGGCTGGGGGCGGGGCTAGGGCAGGGCTGGGGCTGGGCTGGGGCTGGGCTGGGCTGGGAGCAGGGCTGGGGCTGGGGCTGGACTGGGGCAGGGGGTGGGTCCAGGGCTGGGGCTGGGGCTGGGCTGGAGCAGGGCTGGGCTGGGGCTGGACTGGGGCAGGGGGTGGGTCCAGGGCTGGGGCTGGGCTGTGGCTGTGGCCAGGCTGGGGTAGGGCTGGGGCTGGGGCTGGCCTGGGGCTGGGGCTGGGTCCAAGGCTGGGGCTGGGCTTGTGGCCGGGGGCTGGAACCAAGGCTTGGGCAGGCCTGGGGCCGGGCTGGGGCGGGGCTGGGGCAGGACTGGGGCAGGGCTGGGCTGGGGGCTGGGCTGGGGCTAGGGCACGACTGGGCTGGGGATAGGGCTGGGGCTGGGCAGGGCTGTGGCAGGGGCTGGTCCTGGGGCTGGGCTGGGCTGGGACTGGGCTGGGGTCAGAGCTGGGGCTGAGCTGGGGCTGGGCTGGGCAGGGGGCAGGGATGGGGCAGCTGGGGCCGGGCTGACGGCAGGGCTGGGCTTGGGCTGGGGCTGGGGCTTGGGCTGGGGCACGGACTGGGGCAGGGCTAGGACTGGGGCTGGGCTGGGGCCGAGTCTGGGGCCGAGGCTGGGGCCGGGGCTAGGGCTGGGGCTGGGGCTGGGGCTGGGACGCGGGCTGCGCTGGGGTAGGGCTGGGGCAGGGCTGGGGCTGGGGTGGGGCTGGGGCTTGGGCTGGGGCTTAGGCGGGGGAAGGGCTGGGGCTGGGGCTGGGCTGGGGCAGGGCTGGGGCCGCGTCTGGGGCAGGGCTGGGGCTGGGCTGGGGCTGGGGCTTAGGCTGGGGCTGGGGTGGGGCTGGGGCTTAGGCTGGGGAAGGGCTGGGGCTGGGGCTGGGATGGGGCAGGCCTGGGGCTAGGGCAAGGGCCGGGCGTGGGGACAGGGCTGGGGCCCGAGCTAGGAAAGGGCAGGGGCCGGGCTGGGGCTGGGTCCAGGCCTGGGGCTGGGCAGAGGGCAGGGCTTGGATAGGGCTGGGCTGGGGCAGGGCTGGGGATGGGCTGGGGCCGAGGGTGGGGCTGGGGCTGGGGCTGGGCCTGCGGACTGGGCTGGGGCCGGGCTGGGGCTGGGCTGATGGCAGGGGTGGGCTAGGGCTGGGGCAGGGTTGGGGCCATGACTGGGCTAGTGCTGAGCTCGGGACGGAGCTGGGTCTGGGCTGGGGCTGGGGCTGGGTCCAGGGCTGGGGCAGATCTGGCGGCTGGGGCAGGGCTGGGGCCGGGGCTGGGGCAGGGCTGGGGCTGGGCTGGGGCTGGGTTGGGGCTGGGCTGGGGCTGGGGCTGGGGTCCAGGCCTGGGGCTGGGCTGGGGGCAGGGCTTGGCTGGGCTGGGGCTGGGGCTGGGTCCAGGTCTGGTGCTGGGCTGGGGCTGGGGCTTGGGCTGGGGCGGGGTTGGGGGCAGGACTGGGCTAGCACTGAGCTCAGGACGGGGCTGGGGGCTGGGCTGGGGCTGGGGCTGGGTCTGGGCTGGGGCTGGGCCTGGGGTGAGGGCAGGGTAGGGCAGGGCTGGGGATGGGGGCTGGGCTGGGCCAGGACTGGGGCAGGGGCTGGGTTGGGTCCAGGGCTGAGGCTGGGCTGTGGCTGGGGCTGGGCTGGGGCAGGACTGGGGCTGGGATGGGATCGAGGGTCAGGCTGGGCTGGGGTCTGGGCTGGCCTGGGGCAGGCTGGGCTCGAGGCTGGGGCTGGGCTGGGGCAGGCCTGGGGCTGGGCTGGCCTGCGGCAGGGCTGGGTTTGGGGCTGGGCTGGGGCTGAGGGTGGGGCCGGAGCTGGGGCAGACTGGAGACTTTGCCTTGGGCTGGGGCCGGGAAGGAAGAGGGCTGGGGGCAGGGGCTGGGGCTGGGCTGGGGGACAGGGCTGGGGCCGGGGCTGGAACCAAGTCTTGGGAAGGGCTGGGGCTGGGGCTGGTACCGGGGCTGAGGGTAGGGCAGGGCTAGGGCTGGGCTGGGGCCGGGGCTGAGGCTGGGTCCAGAGCTGGGGCGGGGGCTGGGGCAGGGATGGGGATGGGGCTGGGCTGGGCAGGGGGCAGGGATGGGTCTGGTGCTGGGGCTGGGGCTTGGGCTGGGGCAGGGCTGGGGCTGGGCTGGGACCAGGACTGGGCTGGGGTGGGGCTGGGGCATGGCTGGGACTAGGGCTGGGGCTGGGGCGGGGACTGGGGCAGGGCTGGGGCTGGGGCTGGGCTGGAGCCGAGGCTGGGGCCAAGGCTGGGGCGGGGCTAGGGCAGGGCTGGTGCGGGGCTGGGGCTGGGCTGGGCTGGGGGCAGGGCTGTGGCTGGGGCTGGACTGGGGCTGGGGGCTGGGGTCCAGGGCTGGGGCTGGCTGTGGCTGTGGCCAGGCTGGGGCAGGGCTGGGGCTGGGGCTGGCCTGGGGCTGGGGCTGGGTCCAAGGCTGGGGCTGGGGCTGGGGCTGGTCCAAGGTTGGGGCTGGGGCTGGGGCTGCGGCTGGAGCTGGGCTGGGGCAGGGCTGGGGATGGGGCTGGGATGGGGCAGGACTGGGCTGAGGGCAGGACTGGGGGCTGGGGACGCGGCTAGGGCTGGAGCTGGGGCAGAGCTGGGGCTGGATCCAGGGCTGGGGCAGGGCTGAGGGCAGGGCTGGGCTAGGCCTGGGGCTGTGGCTGGGCTAGGTTAGGGCTGGCCTGAAGCCGGGGCTGGGGCTGGGACTGGGGCTGGGACTGGGGCAGGGCTTGGGCTGAGATTGGTCTGGGGATGGGCTGGGGCTGGGTGGTGGCTGGGGCTGGGCTGGGGCAGGGCTGGGCCTTGCGCTGGGGCTGGGCTGGGGGCAGGGCTTGGGCTGGGCTGGAGCTGGGGCTGGGTCCAGGGCTGGTGCTGGCCTGGGGCCGGGGCTGGGCTGGGGGCAAGGATGGGGATGGGGGCAGGGCTGGGGGCCTGGGGTGGAGGGATGGGGATGAGGCTGGGGCTGGGGCTGGGGCCAGGGTTGGGGGCAGGACTGGGCTAGCGCTGAGCTCGGGACGGGGCTGGGGCTGGGCTGGGGCTGGGTCCGGGCTGGGGCTGGGCCTGGGGTGAGGGCAGGGTAGGGGCAGGGCTGGGGATGGGGGCTGGGCTGGGGCAGGACTGGGGCAGGGGCTGGGCTTGGGTCCATGGCTGGGGCTGGGCTGTGGCTGGGGCTGGGCTGGGGCAGGACTGGGGCTGGGGCTGGGCTGGATCGAGGGTCGGGCTGGGCTGGGGTCTGGGCTGGGCCTGGGGCAGGGCTGGGCCCGAGGCTGGGGCTGGGTTGGGCAGGCCTGGGGCTGGGGCTGGGATGCGGCAGGGCTGGGTTTGGGGCTGGCTGGGGGCTGAGGGTGGGGCCGGAGCTGGGGCAGAATTAGGCTGGAGACTGGGCCTTGGGATGGGGCCCGGGAAGGGGGGAGGGCTGGGGGCAAGGGGCTGGGGCTGGGCTGGGGCAGGGGGTGGGTCCAGGGCTGGGGCTGGGGCTGGCTGGGGCTGGGGCTGGGTCCAAGGCTGGGCTGGGCTGGGGCAGGGCTGGGGCTGGGGCAGGGGCCGGGGATGGGGACAGGGTTGGGGCTCGAGCTAGGAAAGGGCAGGGGCCGGGCTGGGGCTGGGTTCGGGACAGGGCTGGGGCTGGGTCCAGGCCTGGGCGGGTTCTGGGGGCAGGATGGGGATGGGGGCTGGGCTGGGCAGGGGGCTAGGATGGGTCTGGGGGCTGGGGCTGGGCTTGGGCTGGGGCAGGGCTGGGCTGGGGTGGGACCAGGACTGGGCTGGGGTGGGGGGCTGGGGCAATGGCTGGGACTAGGGCTGGGGCTGGGGCGGGGACTGGGGCAGGGCTGGGGCTGGGCTGGAGCTGAGGCTGGGGCCAAGGCTGGGGCGGGGCTAGGGCAGGGCTGGGGCGGCGCTGGGGCTGGGCTGGACTGGGGGCAGGGGCTGGGGCTGGGGCTGGGCTGGGCGGGACTGGGCTGGGCTGGGAGCAGGGCTGGGGCTGGGGCTGGACTGGGGGCAGGGGGTGGTCCCAGGGCTGGGGCTGGGCTGTGGCTGTGGCCAGGCTGGGGTAGGGCTAGGGCTGGGGCTGGCCTGGGGCTGGGGCTGGGTCCAAGGCTGGGGCTGGGCTGTGGCCGGGGGCTGGAACCAAGGCTTGGGCAGGCCTGGGGCCGGGGCTGGGGCGGGGCTGGGGCAGGACTGGGGCAGGGCTGGGCTGGGGGCCGGGCTGGGGCTAGGGCACGACTGGGCTGGGGATAGGGCTGGGACTGGGGCAGGGCTGGGGCAGGGGCTGGTCCTGGGGCTGGGCTGGGCTGGGACTGGGCTGGGTCAGAGCTGGGGCTGAGCTGGGGCTGGGGCTGGGCAGGGGGCAGGGATGGGGCCAGCTGGGGCCAGGGCTGACGGCAGGGCTGGGCTAGGGCTTGGGCTGGGGCTTGGGCTAGGGCACGGACTGGGGCAGGGCTAGGACTGGGGGCTGGGCTGGGGCCGAGTCTGGGGCCGAGGCTGGGGCCGGGGCTAGGGCCGGGGCTGGGCTGGGCTGGGACCGACGGGCTGGGCTGGGGTAGGGCTGGGGCAGGGCTGGGGCTGGGGCTGGGCTGGGGCTGGGGCATGGACTGGGCCAGGGCTAGGGCTGGGGCTCGGGCTGGGGCTGGGCTGGGGCCAAGTCTGGGGCCGGGGCTGGGGTCCGGGG